>NW_026898538.1:0-113264 GCF_033153095.1 Gastrolobium bilobum
ATACTCTCAGTCAACCAATTTTTTTATCTCAGCACAAATTCTCATCCCTTTTTTTTTTTTACAAAGACAGCAATGACACTAGAACAATAACAAAAACAGAAAAATGCCACTACCTACTACTAAAACAAACGAAAAAATTGAAAAATAATTTTTTTCTACACACATTTGACAAGTTAAAAACTACTCAGAAAATTAAACTAAACAAGACAAGAGTTACACATGCTAAACTAGCCTAAGCTCTAATGACACAATTACATATACTAACTAACTAATCAACTAAACTCCTTTTTTATTTTCATCCAGCATCTAGTAAAGAAACAAAATTCTTTTCTTTATCCACATGCCTGCTCCAGCAACGTTTTAACCATATAAACTTGATTGGAAATAATTTGATTCTTATCTTCAAATTTAGAATAATTTGCCATGTATCTAACCATTTGATTATTTTCTTTTGCATTATTTCCTTCATGGTTAGACTAAGTCTTCTTAGTTGATATAAGAAGCTGTAGCTCAGATTTTTCTCAAGAAATTTTAATGGTTCAAACTTCTTGTCTCCAAAGAATTTGGGTGGTGGGGACACAAAGGCTAACATAAGCTCACTTTCTTTTTGCTTTTTTCCACCATGCTCGAGGTGCCCATTTCTAAAGTGCTAATTTCACTATTTAAAAGCAAGTAGTCAGCAAACAAACGATCATAAAAACAAATAGCAGAATAGTCATTAACATCTTCATTAGTGACATTTATTGTTTTTAAAACATTAAAAGTCATCTTTTGCTCATTAACTCCCATGGTTAATTCTCCTTTTTTAAAATCAATTATAGCATCCTCTTTAACTAAGAATGGCCTATCCAATACAATAGGCACATCCTTGTCAACTTCAAAATCAACTATTATGAAATCTGCTGGGACAATATTCCTTTCTTCTATTGCACATGAAATTAAAGAAGAACCTGGATTTTTCAGCTTGGATGAAAAATTGTTGGAGAGATAGTGCTCTTGTTGCTGCTCTTGGAGTCTCTGAGGAAATGGGATCTGTATTGCCTTTGATATAGGTTGATGAGCTTCAATGTTTTGCATTAGCTTGTCTGATTCGTTTGATTCCAATTCTGCCCATACTGGTTCAGCTGTAGTTTCCTCCTCATCATCTTTGTCTTGAGGTGAGGATTGAGTGGTTGATGGTTGGGCTGTAACAATGTTATCCACTTGCTGCCCATTCCTCAAGTGGAGGGCTTTGCACACTTCTTTTCCATCCCTTTTAGGTATTTCTGTGTCACTTGGTAGTGTCTCCAAAGGTCTACTACTAAGGGCAGAGGCAATTTGCCCCATTTGTATCTCAAGGCTCTTTAAGATAGCTCTATGACTTTGAAGCATAGTTTCATGGTTTTGTAGCATTTGATTCATCCACTGCTCATTTGGAGGTTGAGCTTCTACAGCAGGTTGTTCTAGTTGTTCAGCAAAAGGAGGATGCGTAAAACAAGATGAAAAAGACTCTTCTGCTTCAAATGACCATCCATGACAAGGCTGCTGGTCAAATTGGTTGTGGTTGTTATAATTGTAGTTGAAGCCTCCCACATAAAGGACAGATGTTGGGTTGCTGAGGCATTCTTCAAAGGCATGAGCACCATAGCAAAGTGAGCATATAAGTGTTGTAACAACTATTGGAGTAGGTGCTGGTTGCTTGGATTCTTCCATAACCATGACCAAATCCTTCATTGTGTTATGCAAAGCTGCGAGTTGAGCTGCCAATGCCATTGTGATCCCCCTGTAGAGTGTTTAACAACCAACCTTTTTTTTTTTTTTTTTAGATTTGGTAGAATGCTAAGTACATCAATCTGTTTTCACAGTAAAAAAATTATTCATCTGCAAAATCTACAAGGAAAATGTAAGTTCAAGAAAAATTAAAAATGAAAATGAAAGAAAACCAATTCAAGAACTAAAAGACAGAATTTTCAAAAAGAAACTAAATCAAACACCGTTCCCCGGCAACGGCGCCATTTTGTTGGGTAGTAAATTTCAAAAGAAAGAGTTATCGTTCTCAGGGAACAGTTTGTTTAGTTTTCCTTTTTTAATTCCTATTTCTAATTTCTTGAAATTAAGTGATCAATATTTTAAAACTAAGAAAAGACTAAATCAAACAAGGTATTTATCAGATTTGTATTAAACAAAATTTAACAGAGAGATATCTAATCACAAATGTAACAATTATAAGGTACTGGAATTCTTGAATCATGAATTTCTTAAAGAAATTTCGCATTCCTGCGTTTTATAACTGCTACGGCACTTTAGTATCAGAATTCGAATTACTATGGCTATTTTATCTGAAACTTCCCAGTTCCAGATTTTAATCTTTAGAAGGATCTTTTTCCAAAGTCTTCTAAATCTTTAAAAATTGTATCAAAGACCTCCTTGGGTTATCCCTAACCTCAAGGGTTCAATTAACAAGGGACATAACCTGATTTCCCAATCACAGTTATGCAAAAATTATTCAAGACCCATTCCCATGGTGTTCTTGAACTTAAAATCAAAATCTTGTTAATCAAATGAAACCTAAGCAAGCCATCACAGTATTCAGAAAATTAAAAGATCACCCAATCATCGTGAATCCCAGAAAAAGAAACTTAGAAATTCATATTAACAAATGAAAACCTTAGAAAAGGAAAATGAATAACCAAAGCTTGCATGTAGCTGAGTCTTGGATCCCTCCAAGAAAGAAGTTTCACGCTTGCTCTTGATTTGAGAATTTGAAGAACAAAAACTCGAACTTAACAAAAAGTAAAGAACAGAAAAGAAATTCTGGAATTGAAAACTAAAACTTTACAGGAGAGTGCTTAGTCTATATCTCTGTATCTAAGACTCCTATTTAAAACTAAAAATAACCATTGATCCAAAGTTTCATTGTTGTTCATCCATGCCTGTCCTCATCCAACGGTCCATCTCTTTTTTTTTTCACTTCCAAAAAGTAACTCAAATGGCTCTCTAACTGCAGTAAATTTATAGTAAATCATCGAATTATCTCTTTCTCTCTCTTTTACCTTATTGGGCTAATTGGTACTCATTTGGCCCATTACTTTGCACTTATAACTAGTCTTTAGCTCAAATATTGTAAAAACAAAGCCATTAAAATAATCATAATTTATAGCTAACAGCTTCCCCAAACTCACAAATTTCCGTCAATTTTCATCAGAATTCATATTTCCTAATCCTATATACCATTTATAACTTATATCCAAACCTAGAGCTCAAAATTCAATCGGTACGCTTTACGGTGCAACTGTATTGCAGTATTTTTACTCGGTAAAAACATTATTCATCAAATTTTCAGAAACTTACCTAACCACTCCATTTTTTGTTCTAAATCTATTTTCAGTGTTAGTTTTATCATTTGAGACCTCCTACTCAATTTTGCTTTTCTAGGGTTACGTGTTTGGCTAATTACCGTTTTACCCTTCCTTTGTATTTTGGCCTTAATTTCAAAATTTTCACAAATCCTACCCTTTAATCCTTATTTTCATATATAATTATACGTTTTAGAAATACGAGGTGTTATACCTGGTGTGGGGCCTATTTCCTTGGCTCCATACCGGATGTCTCCACCAGAGTTAGCAGAGCTGAAGAAGCATATTGAGGATCTATCGGCGAAAGACTTCATCCGACCGAGTGTGTCTCCATGGGGAGCACCAGTCATTTTTGTTAAGAAGAAAGATGGGACTATGTGATTGTGCACCGACAACAGACAACTGAATAAGGTGACGATCAAGAACAAGTATCCCCTCCCTCGTATTGATGATCTGTTGGATCAATTTAGGGGTGCTTGTGTGTACTCGAAGATTGATCTCCGGTCCGGATACCATTAGATTCGGGTTAAGCCGGAGGATGTCCCCAAGATCGCATTTCGTTTGAGATACGGCCATTATGAGTATTTGGGGATTCTGTTTGGACTCACTAATGCACCCGCAATGTTCATGGATTACATGCACCGTATTTTCCAGCTATTTTTGGATCGGTTTGTGATCGTCTTCATTGACGATATCTTTATTTACTCCAAGAGTGAGGAGGAGCATGTGGAGCACTTGAGGATTTTTTTGCAAGTGCAAAAGGAGAAAAAGCTTTATGCAAAGCCTTGAAAATTTGAGTTTTGGCTGAAGTCCGTGAAATTCCTTGGGCATGTGATTTCTGCAGAAGTAGTTGCAGTAGACCCGAACAAGATTGAGGCCGTGTTAGATTGGCAGAGGCCCAAAACAGTTACTGAAGTGATGAGTTTCTTGGGTTTGGCAGGTTACTACAGGAGGTTCATTGAGGGATTCTCCAAGATGGTTTTACCATTGACTCGATTTACCCGAAAGAAGATTCCATTTGTATGGACTCACGAGTGTGAGGAGTGATTTCAGGAGTTGAAGGAGAGGTTGACAACTGCACCAGTGTTGATCCTTCCTGATCCTGTAGAGCAGTTTGAGTTATATTGTGACGCCTCTGGGAAGGGGCTGGCCTGTGTATTCATGCAGAATGGTAGAGTTGTTGCTTATGCTTCGAGGCAACTGAAGCCTCATGAGGAGAACTACCCGACTCATGATTTGGAGTTGACGGCGATTGTTTTTGCTTTCAATATTTGGAAGCATTACTTGTATGACTTGAAATTTGCAGTGTCCACAAGAGTCTGAAGTACCTGTTTGATCAGAAGGAGCTGAACATGAGACAAAGAAGATGGATGGAATTCCTGAAGGACTACGACTTTGAGTTGAAGTACCATCCTGGCAAGGCCAATGTGGTGGCTGATGCTCTGAGTCGGAAATCCGTGAGTCTATCCAATTTGATGATGGGTTACTTTGATGTCATTGAGAAGTTTCGGGATTTGACGGTGACCTCTTTGTTTCGGGGTGCACTTCTCGAGATGGAAACAACAGATGTTATAAATAAGCTGATGGAGAAGATTAAAGAGGAGCAAGTGCAAAGAGAGTGTCTTGATTATGTGAAGAATCAGGACGGCGTGTCTTGGAATGAGGATGGTTATTGATGTTCCATAAGAGGATTGTAATTCCTCGAGGTCCTTTGACTAGGAGGTGATGACATAGGCTCATAAGGGCCAACTCACTATCCACCCTGGTGCTACTAAGATGTATCAGGACTTGAAAAGAAATTTCTCGTGCCCGGGCATGAAGAAAGATATAGTTGTCTATCTGTCCAAGTGTTTGATTTGTCAGAAGGTAAAGATTGAACACCAGAAGCCGTCTGGTAAGCTTCAACCTCTTGAGGTACCGCAGTGCAAGTGGGATAGCATTTTCATAGACTTCGTGGTGGGTTTGCCTAAGACTCAGGCTGGTTGTGACTCTACATGGGTCATTGTGGACAAATTGACCAAGTCTGCACATTTTCTTCCGGTAAAGGTGAGCTTCACCACTGAGAAGTTGGCCAGACTATATGTTCGCGAGATTGTGAGGCTTCATAGAGTGCCCGAGAGTATCATCAGTGATTGTAACATCCCACGTAATTAGGAATATATATATATATATATATATATATATATATATATATATATATATATATATATATATATTCATATAAATTGCTATGAGGAATATTGATATTTTTGTTAAGTTCGAGTAACGGACTACACATGCTTCGATTTAGGATTATATAGCTATTAGAAGAGAATTATTGAGTGGGGAAATTATTAAAATTATGATGATAAGGAGAGTCTACTTTAGTCATGTGAAGCCTTAGAAAAAGTGTAGGAATTAATTATAGCAAAATATTGGAAGAATTAAAAATAGTTACAAGACTTGGGAAATTATAATTTATGCGTAAGAGGAAAATTATGATTCTACACATTTGAAAACAATCTCAACTCAACCTTTGCATGTCCATTAGGTGGCAAAATAAATCTAGTCAAGCAATGCATGTGCGCCACCTAGCTCTCTTTTGTTTGCATGTAGGACATTTGGAAAACCTTAACCTTGTTCCCCTTCAAGTGTGCGCCTAGGGTAGAGATAAAGGGGCTGAAAATTCTGATTAAGTCCCATTAAATAACACCAATCAGCCACACTTCTTTCCCATCATCACATGCACTTAGATAATACAAAAAGCTGGTCTTACTTGTTACTTTATGCAAACTCATTCATCTTTTCTCTCATGCAACCAATAAGCATCTAGTGGTCAGCTTGCATGCCCATTTAGTGGTGCAGAAATTCTGCCCTCACTTGCCTTGATGCGCTGAAAAGAGAGAAGAAGGGTTGGGAGGTTTTTCTGAATTTTCCTAAGCCTTTAAATCAGTTTTACAACTCTCATTTCCTCACCCAAGCACTGAAGTTGTAGACAACCAAACAGTTATTTTATTCTCCATTTCCCTCACAAAAAACCGTGACCTTGACGAGTAGCAAAACCAAGATAAGAATTTCAAACCCCCTCTCCATCCTTGCCAAACCGTAACCCTTCCCCTTAGGACACTTTCAACCTTGTTGCCATTAAAATTGTTTCTACTCATCTTAGAAAGGAATCGTGGAGCCTCTTAAAGGATAAACAAATTCTAAAACACACTCCTATTCCTCTTTTGTTCGGCGGAGTACTAGCATCTAAGGAGGTGAGTTGTTGCTCATTTCTTACCATTTCCTACTCTCTAATCGGTCCTCACTAGACTCCTTTTGTTGCATGCGCTAGACTTTGTGAAGTCATTACTCTATATACGTTGCTAGATCAAACGTTTGGTAATTCGGAAAGAGGAAGCTCTCCGTTCTTTGAGTTGAACTCTTAAGAAGAACAAGGAAACGTAGATAACTTCTATCTCTTTGGGTTTGTTGTTCGGTCTTAGGGTATGGTAGGGGAGTTGGATTTTTGTTGATTATCCTTTCTGTTTTAAGTCTTAGTTGTTAATGCATATAGCCGTAGCAAATAATGATTTGAGATACATGAAGATATGCCGTAAAACGTTGTTGCATGTTGTTTATGCTTACTATTTTCGCTAAATAAAAATTAGTATGACAGCATGTTTAGGTCTCTTTGTAGCGCACCATTGTGGGATAGTAAGTCTTAGGATAAAGTACCTTTGATGCCTTGATTAGTTTAAAAACAAATTCTGTCTTAGTGGCTTGTCATGAACTAAGTCTTATTTTAATTAATTTATAACATGTTATTAGGTTGCCCTTCACCCACCATTCTGCCTTGTTAAGCTAAAATTTGAATACATGCCTTAAGCATCTTAGTTGCTAAAAACCAATTATGTTTCGATGAGTGTGGATTTAGAATAAATCTCATTTTAATGTTAAAATACAGCATGATAATAGACTTCCCTTGTGCACCTTATGAGTAGGGAAGTAGAAAATTGTGTGATATATTATTAAGGATTTCCTTATGCACTAAATCAATTCTGTTTGGAAAGTTTAGCCATTATTAAACATTGGAAAAATTGTTGTAAAGTCAGTATATTATTTGGAAAGAAATAAGGTAGAAACCGATAAGGGAATTAGGGAAGAAAGAGGCTAAAACGTTACTGCGTATAAATAATTCTGTGACAAACGCTGATTAATAATGCCTCTGTTAGGTGCGCACATTTCTTGAATTTGTGGGCCTTTCGCTGCTGCCCGGTAATTCTATTGCGACACGTAAGGTATGTGTCAGGTGACATTACCCCTTGTGACCGCTAGCTGGTGCATGAGTTGTGAACGTTGCTCTCATGCTTGGATTTCTTGAAAATATTACTTGGATTCTGATCTTGAACTTGATATGCCGTTATCTTGTGAATTATTTATTCTTCGGCATCCTGATATTGAATCCATAAATTTTATGTAAACCTGATTATTATCTAGTCATGCATACACATCCATGATTTTTACTGTATGACCGTGTGTGAATCATGACATTGCATACATGCATAAATTTCATGTTTATATCTGAAAATAATTGTGAAAAGTATGCATACACTTGAGCACGCATCATGTAGGCATCCCTTCGGTACCAGGGTATGGGACACTTGGCTTCAGTCCGCATAGGCCGCAGTTGGAATCCTTCCTGTTGGAGCCAAATTGGATTATCCACTGTGCTTGTTAAGTACGTGCGCTAGAGTGCTATGAACGTACTCCTGGCATTATATACGCATCCTGTTAGTACGTGCACAATAGTGCTATGAACGTACTCCTGGCGTTATATACGCAACCTCTAGGCGTTATATACGCTATGATATTATTATTCTTGGACGGATCTAACTTGATGATGCGACTGTTTTATAGTTCTGTATCTAGTTAGTACTGTTGCTGTATTGGTTTTGTTATCACACTACTGGGATTTTTCTCACCCCTTTGGGACTGCTATTTTATAAAATGGCAGGAGGGCGGAAGAGCATTTGAGGGCCTGATTAGTTGGATATTTGCTGTTAAATTCTGCTATGTGGGAATGCTGTTGCTGTTGTTTTCTATTGCTGGATGACTGTATTAAATTGAGAAATTTAGATTACTGTTAGACTATGATATTATTACTGTTTTAAGACTTTTATGATCATCCAGTATTTTGAAAACGAATTTTTGAAGCGTTTTGCGAAAATGATTTCTAACGTTTTACTAAGTGCTGAATTTTAAACAGTTTCAAGAGCGTCTTGCGAGTTATGTTTTGAGGGGAAAACGAACTCCGAATTTTATATGCACGCGAAGCCCCAGACGTGCTCTTTCTAGATTATGTGGAACATTTTGTTAAATCGTCGAAACTGATTTTATACGAATTTTTAAAGACAGCAAGGTCAGTCAAGAAATTTCCATTTTCAGCAAGTTAAGAAATTTTGAAAGTGCACTCTGATTTTTGGTAAGAAACCCGACTTCAAATACAAGTTTTAATTAGCAACGTAAAAAACAATTTTTATAAGACAAAAGAACTCTAATTCCAACAAGCAAACAACTCCCTTGGAGGCCTACAAGGGAGGGTGTTACACTAATTGGTATCAGAGCAGTTTTGGTTCAAGGTGTCAATTTTTGATTGAATTGTTTCCTGCTTGCTGAATTGTTTGATGACTGTAAATTGACTATTTAGATACTTTCTGCCTGCTATGTGATAAATTGTTTAAGTTATTAGGCTTATATTAACTGTTATAGCTAGAATGCTAAAATCATCTGGTGAGAAGGGACATATGCATTGTTAACTTATCCGAGTTGAACTCGAGCACCTACTTGGGATTGCTGTCATAAATAGCTTGCAATGAGTCTGATCAGCTCATTTCGTGATATTGTGAGTGCAGAATCATGGCAGGTAACCACGGTTCTACTTGGCGAAGGCCTAGCAATGCAGATGATGACCTCATCACTACTGTCGGGGGGTTGGCCATTTTCGTGCAAAATATGAGCCGAGAGTGGAGAGAACATCAACACCAGAACCAACCCCAGATGCCTCAACCTCATATGTATGACAATGCTGAGGAAACTGCCTGACGGATGTTGAAAGACTTCCGCAACTTCCAGCCACCTACATTTGAAGGTGGAGATGCTCTTGAGGCTGCAGCAAGATGGTTGCAGATGATCGAGCACATATTCGAGCGAATGGGATGCCCTGAAGCTCAGAAGACCGATTATGCATCGTACCAGCTGATTGGAGAGGCATTGACTTGGTGGACCGGTGCGAGGGCTCTGTTGCGAGCTCATAATGTTGAACTGACCTGGGCCGTGTTCAGGAGGGTTTTCCTGGACAAGTATTTTCCAAAAGCTATGAGAAGAATGAAGCACACTGAGCTGCTGTCTTTGAGACAGGACAACATGACAGTAAATGAATACATTGCCAAGTTCGGGCAGTTGATGGAATATGCCAACTTTGATAGGAACATCTATGACGAGGAATGGCAAGTGGAGAAGTTTGAAAGCGGATTATACCCAGAAATCTGGAAGCTCATGCTGACTACAGTTGCTCGCACTCTGCCTGAATTAATTAATCAGAGTCGGCAGGCGGAGGACATTATCAAAGAAGCAAAGAATCTGAATAAGCAGCCAATGCAAGCTCAGGGAGGAAGCAAAGTGGGCAGGTTCTTCAGAAAATTTACCGGCATGAATTGAGGCAAAGGTCCGCAGTTGCCAGCTCGGACTGGAAACTTCAAGAGAAACAATGCTCCTGGTCAAACATCTGCCGGACGACAGGGTTCCAATGCTTGTCCCTCTTGTGGAAAGAATCATACTGGAGTCTGCCGAAGCAGGAACAACTTATGCTACAGATGTGGAGAGTCGGGACATTTTGTATCTGATTGCCCGCAGAATCCTAATCGAAATCCCACTCAAGCTAGGGTGTTCACTCTCGATGCAAAGGAAGCTCAGAAGTATCCTAATCTGATTCGAGGTAATGTAATTTTGAATGGCTATCCAATATCTGTTATTTTTGATTCTGGAGCATCAGGTTCTTTTATGGCGAAACACACTGCTATGAGAATAGGCATCACTCCAGCCCCGTTACCTTATGAATTGAACATCAGTACTCTTACGGGGGAATCATGTACAGCCTCAGAAATCTGCAGAGGTGTTATTTTGCAATTTGAAGGAAACACTTATACAGTGAATTTAGTGGTTCTACCAGTATTCAACTTTGAGGTGATTATCGATATGGACTGGTTGACGGAGAACAGGATAACATTGGACTGTCGAGCAGCGAATGTCGTTGTTCCTCCTAAAGATGGTAATTTTTAGCTTCTTTCTACTATTTCTTTGTTACAAGTTAGAAAAGAGCTTCTCAGGGGAGCTGCGAGATATTTGTTGTTGATTGAGTCCGAGACTTCGATTGACAACCCAATTCAGAGTGTTCCTGTTGTTAATGAATTCGAGGAGGTGTTCCCATATGAAATTCCTCGATTACCTCCTCATCGGGAAATTGAGTTTCCCGTTGAACTTATTCCCGGAGTTGGACTATCTCCATTGCTCTGTATCGTAAGGCACCTTTGGAACTACGGGAGCTGAAGAGGCAGATAGAAGAGTTGCTATCAAAAGAATTTATTAGACCCAGTACCTCTCCATGGGGTGCACCAGCAATTCTGATCAAGAAGAAGGATGGTAGTCTACGTCTTTGTGTAGATTATCGTCAGTTGAACAAAGTGACTATGAAGAATAAGTATCCACTCCCGAGGATTGATGATTTGATGGATCAACTGAGAGGTGCCAGAGTCTTTTCAAAAATAGATCTTCGGTGTTCATATTCTGAGCTGCATGTACGGGCCTTCTACCATAATCTCAGCTACCATCACGATGAGCTGAGGTCTAGGGTCTGTGGGGTGGACATCATCATGACGGCTCCGGTATGGTTGGAGTTACTGGGGTATGACTTTGATTCTGCGCAGACTGTGGAATATGACGCAGACAGCGGGACCATACTTCCAGGATATACACGCGGTGATGCCGTGCAGGAGCAGAGGAGAGTCCGTGGGCAACACATTGCCTATACGGTGGGGTTGCTTACTGTGGAGTCCCGCATACTACACTATGTCATCACCCACATTTTGTTTCCGCGAGCGTTCAATCATTCCAGGGTGTTGGAGCATGACATTCCCATCATGTGGGCTATCCGACATGGTACTTCGGTGAACTGGAGGCACTACGTGTGTTGGATGATGTATAAGGCCAAACACAAGGGTGCACTTCCATTTGCTTGTCTTGTTCAGAGGATATTGGAGCATTTTGATGTTCCCATGGGTAATGTGACCTTGAAGAAGACCACAGGGTATAATCATAAGTTTGGAAAACGTCTACTGGAGCAGTGCAAGATGACAAAGAACCCCCAAACAGGAGTGTGGCAGTTCACAGGTGCGGCTGATGTTGAGGTTCCTGATGTTGCTCCAGTTGTAGACATGGTTGACCCCGAGGTGGAGGATGATGATGACGATGATGATGAGGGTGACCAGCAGGAGATAGCTGAGCCTGAGGGTGGGTTTTCATTACGTGATGTCATGAAGGGCATAAACGCCACGCTGAAGAAAATAGGAAAAATGGCGCTGAAACACAAAAAATGGAGGAAGAGTCACGTGCAGAAGGGAAATGAAAGATTTAGACATATACAGGGACAGTTCAAGGGTGTTGAAGATAGGCTTGCTCGTCTAGAGCTTGGACGAGGACAGCAGATTGAGGATGTTGCAGGGCAGGGGGCTGATGTGTCAGATGAGGATGACGAGGAGACGGCGTCCGAGGAGGATGAGGATTAGATTTAGGGTTTATGTTTCTATTTTACGTTTCTAGTGTATGTTGTTATGTAATTGACTTCGGTCTTCCTATTTTACATTTGTAGCTTATGTAATATTATGGTTATGAAATGAACTATTTGATGTTCCCATCATGTTGTGAACCGTTTACGTAATTATTGTTGTTTTCTTGTTTACCAAATGAAGGAACAAATATCTTTTACCTTCATGTTTTCAATTTGTGTCTAATCACAGTCCAACGGGTCTAAAATGTCCAATGAAATTCAGAACAGGTGACCTTAACAGAGTTAAAATAAGAACACAAGTTTCGGATACCCTTAATTATTGCATTTATGTAGTACATGCACATTCGTGGTTTATAACCTGTACAATACTATTTTGTACCTGAAAGTGTGTTCCCCAAGTCATTATATGCGTGTACATTGATATTCGATCGGTTCCGTGCCAAAAAAAATCGTGCAATATAATTTGACAGCATGTTGCATTTCAGAGTTAGTTCGAAACTCCTGGTACAAATATAATGGATCTCCTAAATGCCAGCCACCGTGGATGTCATCGTCGCCATACAATATCTCCGTCTCATCATTAGGGTGAGCCCAATTAATGAACGAATAGTGTGGGCTGTCGTTCCAAAATGGCTCAATCTCAGACCCTACGTCCAAATTTAAACTTATCCGTCAGTACGAAAGAAAACACAAATATATATATATATATATATATATATATATGCAAAATTAAAACTTTATATTACAATCTTACCACTGCTAACAGGGTCAACACGGAGCGGTGGCATAACCTGGGAACTCAAGTTTCCTGAACTAGTATCAGCGTCAAAATTCCCCTCTACGTCCGTATCTGAGGTGTCACCCAGCGGAATAACACTCTCGGGTTCACCATCGTCTTCACTGTCCATATCCTCGTCATGCCCATCCTCATCCTCGTCTATTTCCCTCAGTGGTATCTGACTTAAGACAGGTGCAGGTGCAGATAAACCGACCACTCTGTCTTCTTGACTTTGACTTCTTCCATGCACAAGTGCAGATGAAGATTGACCACAGTCTATTTCAACATATATCTCAATAAAGTTTTGAAATTTTCGGTCCACAATTGCATCTATGACACAATCCTCATCTTCATCGTCACATATATCATTACCAATGTAGAATATAGCATCCTTACCAACTGTAGACTCTACCCTGGCGATCATCCGTTGAACGCCATGGCTCTCGTGTAGCCCCAATTTTTGGTTAATCCTCCCCTTCAGCTCATTGTACGTAGTGCCCCGTTTGATTTTCAACATTTTCGTTTTTCCTTCAAATTGAACACCGTTGGGGCCTTCATAATGCTTTCCATCATAGTAAATCATGGTAACATACATGTTTGGACTTGAGCTCATCTTTCACACGAATTTTGGGGGTAGGAATCAGATTTTAGGGGTTAGGGTTCAGATTTGGGGGAAACAATTGAGAAATAAAGGAAAATGACAATGATTTCACAATTACTATGTCTTAGAGGTGGTGGGATGAAATGGAAGGGAGATTGGAAGGTTCCCAGCTGACAAACAAGAGAAAGAGACCAAGAGAGAAGTTTTGATTTCGAATATTTTGAAAATGAGCCCAAGAGAGGTCTGGATATAGGGTTTTTCGCGATCTTTAGTCTACTAAATAATGTGCTTAGTCGACTAAAAGAGCAAACAATTTAGTCGATTAAGGTGAGTTTTTAGTCGACTAAAATTCGCGTTTCATAATTTCTGAGTTTAGCCCATTTAGTCTATTACAAGTGCAACATAATCGACTAAATGGGGGCAGGATGGTGGATAGTTATGGGGGAGGGGCAAATTGGTTATTAATTATTTAATTAGGGGCAAAAGGGTCAAAAACCCCATCAACTAGTGCAATACCTTTTGTGCAATTGAACTAGTACTAAATCAATTCACTTGATCACAAGCCACGGTTCAATCAGTACCGGTTTTTCACTTGAGCCGATTTTTTAAAATTTGTGTAAAATATTTATTTACATATGCATTTTTGTAGCTTAGTGGTAAGTGTTATTTAAAATAAATATTTTACACAAATTTTAAAAAATCGGCTCAAGTGAAAAACCAATGGAGATTGAACCGTGGCTTGTGATCAATTCACTAATTTAGTACTAGTTCAATTGCACAAAAGGTAATTGCACTAGTTGATGGTCCTAATAACAATAACTCAGTTACTGTTCATGGTCTCGAGCAATTTCCTAATAAAAGAATAATATATATGGCAAGTGTTTACCACAAATATATATAAATATATTTATTAAATACATATATAAATATATGCATTTACCACTAACACTTACCACTAAGCTACAAAAATACATATATAAATTTAATTTAACATATATAAATATATTTATTAAATAATTTAATATAAATTTAATTTAACCAATTGAACTAATAACTCATTAACTCAATAGCTCTAGCGAGTCAACAACCAATTTTAATTTATCTTAGCCCTAAACTTTAGTTGTAGTTAATCGGGCTGAGCTTCAATTAACAAAATTTTAAATAGTTAGAGGATCAGGTATCATAAGCTAACGAAAAACTGATCCAGTTCTAAACTCATTTGCCCAACTCTATTTAAAATTAATATTTTATCTAATAATACTATGAATCACACACTTGCAAATGTGTTGATCCTTCACATAAACCAATATTTTAAAGTTAAAAAAATGTGAATGAAAAAGATACCCCAAATCAAATTCAAATTTAAAACAATTCAAAATTCAAAAGAATAATGTAATGGTGTAAGATCACATTCGTGAGAGAGATCGCGGCGCAATCTTGAGACGATAAATTTGGGCAGCATTTCCCCTCCCTATAAAATTGAAATTTTCCTAACAATCTTGACAAGCCATAATAAGTTGGCATGCTCATTTGAATCTTGGATGGACTGTATTGCATAACACTGTCTATTAAACAATCACCATCAAAGCTATCTAAATTTTGGCAAGCGTGAATTATTGCTATGTAGCATTAGGTAACTCGCACTTCTTAACTTCATGTCGTGCCATGCAGACATAATTTAATTGAAAAGGTATTATATCATCGTTTGAAAAAATCATAAACAAAACTAAAGTTTTGAAGATTATGCCTTGAAGAGTGGCAATATTTCAAAAGATTAAAAAAGGCCCATGAATATGATTTGCAACAATCAGTCAGGGCCATCAATCCCCATAGTTTATGCCATACCTATAGCTAAAAGCATTTCTCGCTGCTTCTATTTGGAGGCCAGCGTCCAAAAATTCAAAATAAATGAGGGTGAAGCCGCAAACCAACTCATAAATGCCATGGCTGTCGCGGTCTCAAACCTGCTGCAATGGTTCTGTGCACATTCATTCAGATCATTGCCAATAAGGACTGTAATACCAGCAGAAGCACAGGCTGCAGAAAATGTTAGTGTTGAAGTAATCTGCAGTAGAATTCAAGGGAAAAAATTTAATTTCACAGAAATGAATAAATTTTAGGAAAAACACCATGTGTGTCTGTGTATTCTTTTTATGCATTACAGTATAGTGCACCAAATTATTAAAAGCGCACAACAATACAAAATAAATATTCCCAATCATCCCCCTTACCATAAGTGAAAATAATATAAAAAAATCACTTCCCATTAAACCTTGATTAGCTAGTGTGGGCTGAGGGCAATCCTTATACGCAGCTTTATCCTTCCATATTTACAAAGCTGTGATTTGAACCTATCTCACATGGGAAATAAGACCCAATCCATAAATGGCCCAAGAGGTCCAACAACTAAGACTTAAAGGCTAAAGAAACACATCCATCCTGCATTGATGTCATCCTGCAAACGTACAACTACGGTATCAGTAGCTCAGAACTCTGCAACCACCCTAATAGCCAATAGCTAAAAGGCAGGCACCTGGTTCCAGCCACACTATGAGGTATAGCCCACAAATAGACATCCCACACACGGGATAGCATGCAAGAGCCACTTCTGCCCACCAATGAGGTTAAATTCTGCCATACTAAGGCAGCATAAGTAGCACAATCAAAACCTATAACAGAGGCTTGATGCCTAGGTATGATTATCTAATCCATCTTGACATAAACTCATTACTCACATACTAACTTGAGTGTCAGAATGCCTTACAAGTACCCCACATTTGTCTCAGCCAATCCAAACAACCCAACACCAAACTCTCCATCTCACAGAAGGATCCCGCTGAAGTATCCCCACATAGAAATCTCTCTTCAAGATCTAGACTGCTATTGGACCAAGCTCAACCATATGTGGTATAACCCAATTCTTATTGGACTAATTAGACTGTTTTCTATATTCAGACCCGTGTGATCTTTCAATCACAAAAGAGCAGTTTTACTATTGCTCCAGGCTCGCCCTTTTTAAGTGGAAATAATATATCATTACTAAATAATTAGCTCCATAGCTAACATGCATTTTGGCTATGTGTAGGGTTTACATCTTTATCATATCATATTAGGCTGATGGTCAGGTACAAGTCTTCAATTATATTTCCATAAAAACGATTATTGTCCCTGGTTGAAGACAACTAACGACTATCAAGTGTATGGTTATATTTTTCATGTAAGATGACAGAACTTTTTCACTAGAAAGTCTGCTACCATGGTTACATTTTTCTTGATTAATTAAGCAACTCAAAGTCATCATTACTTCTATATATTGAAGGCGAGAATAGTAAGGAAAACATCAATTTTACAAGATTGGTGGCAGAAGTTAACAAAATTCACCAGCATTGGCTTACCCCATCACCAATAGAGAATAAGCTCACTATTCTTGAATTTCGGAAGCCACGCCTTACTAAAATGGCATATATATCAGCAAATGCCAAAGAGAGACTCCACAAGCTTTGCAGGCCGACAGCAGCAACTAAGTAGCTGGTACAGCAAATATAACAACCTGTTATGCTATTATGAAAATAAAGACTAGGAGAATGGTACCAGTATCAAATGCTAATAATCACCTTTGCAAACATTAAGGTAGAGGTATTTTAGAACTGGACCAGAAATTAGGGAATAACAGAAAGAAAATGTGGGAATTTGTTAGATCCTGAAATGAAAGTGCTCAACAACGAAGATGGTTGTTTAATATAAGTTAATAGCTTAAAGTGGCATTCACTTAATAGCTTAATCTTTTAAGTGAGATGGTTGTTTAATATAAGTTATGATTGGATTTCTTCACAATATTTTACCTTAGTATCTAGTATTTCCTCTATATTCATCCCTAAAACCATAGGTGAAGCACTATCACATCACGATGGCACCAAGCAATGATTGATGAGATGTTTGCCTTGCACCCCAATGGCATGTGGAACCTTGTTCTTGCACCTGCAAGCAACTCCATGGTTGTTTGTCTTTGGGTATTCATGGTTAAGGTCAGTCTTGATGGCACTTTTGATCGTCTCAAGGCTCGTTTGGTCGCCAAAGGATATATTCAGATCTTTGACCTAGATTATTGGGACTGTTTCTCTCCAATTGCTAAAATTGCATCTGTTCGACTATTCCTTGCCCTGGCTGTTATTCGTTACTGGCCCCTACACCAATTGGACATTAAGTATTCATTTTTACATTGATTTGCTAGAAGAGGTTTACATGAAGGAACCACCCAACTTTGTTGCTCGGGGGGAGTCTGGAATGGTGTGCAAACTCCGCAAATCATTGTATGGTTTGAAACAATCTTCTCATGCTTGGTTTAGCAACTCCAGTTCAACTGTTTAGACATTTGGTTTACGTCGTAGTGATCTGATCAATTCGATCAATCCATCTTCTATCAACATAATTCTTTTGGACAATGCATCTACCTTCTTGTTTATGTGGATAACATTGTTATTACTGATAGTGATAAAGTTGGAATTGAACGACTAAAATAACATTTGTTCAATCAATTTCAAACTAAATATCGTGGAAAGCTATGCTATTTCATAGGTATTGAGGTGACACAGTCTAAATATGCATCTCCATCTCTCAAAGAAAGTACGCCTAGGATATTTTGGAGGAAATCAACATGTTAGGATGCAAACCTATTGATACACCAATAGATCCCAATGCAAAACTTCTTCCAAGATAGGGGGTCACTTTCAAATCCTAGTCATTATCGGAAGCTAAACTATCTTATTGTAACAAGACCACATATTTCTTTTGCAGTAAGCGTACTGAGCCAATTTCTTGATTCTCCATGTGACTCCAATTGGGAAGCAGCATCAAGAGTCTTGAAAACATCAATGCAGCACCTCGCAGAGGACATTTACATAAAAATAGGGGGCATATAGAGATTTGTGGTTACACTAATGCTGGTTGGACATGCTCTCCCTTGGATAGACACACTACTTCAAGTTAATGTGTTCTATTTGGAGGCAACTTAAATTCATGGAAAAGTAAAGAGTAGACAGTGGTGGCTAGATCAAATCCATTGTTCAATGGGAATTGGTACTTGTGAGCTTATCTAAATGAAGCAGCTGATCAACAAATTGAATATCTGAGTTTAAGCCAATGAAGTTAATTTGTGACAATCAGGCAACACTGCACATAACTTCAAATCCAGTAATTCAGCTACTACCAACCTATCATCCATTGTGCCTAGGCTTGAATCTGGAGGTTTAGGTGGTGGTTGAGGTATTGACTAGATTGCATGAGTTATGGCCCTTTGTCTCTTGCATGCCAAACAGAGTGTGGATGAAATTGGGCGTGGCTGAAGATGCATCATGCATCTCTACTTGGGTTTCTAAGAAATATTTGTCACCCTATTGTTTAATCTCAGTTCTAAGTGTGGGTATAGGTGTCCCTTAACCTTTTCTTCTTGTTTCAAACATTGGATTCAAAACCATACAAAACACAACAATACCAATAGTCCAATACTGAATTAAGCCTGAACTATTGAGTCAGAAAAGGAGCTCAACCTTCGGAATTTCACCTCCATTCATTTTTTCTAAGACTCTTTGCATCACTTAAATGGGCCTAGCCCACTAGTGCTAGGAGAGAATTCCCTTCAAGACACCAATAGCGCCTAGTCCAACTCAGTCACCATCTACACCCTGTATATTACTAAGTGGAATGTGACCACCTAGATGTGGCTTATTTCTAGAGGAATCCAACAACCTCCTACCCTGATTGAAGAATCTTTCCACTTCTGGTTCTTGATCCAAAATGTAGACACATTGCTCACTTTGGAGTTGCTCCTCTTTGGTTATATCTCTAATTCCAATATTTTTTTCAATATATAAAAGTTTAGATTAGGGGAAGGCACGCCCCCTTGCAAGGCCAAGGAAGGCGAAACCTGAGAGTCGAATCCAATTCATGGCTATAGTTCTAAGATTTCTATTTCTAACAATTCTGGTTCTTCTTCACCTACCTAGATAGCTTATCTAGATCATACTCTAGTCGGAAATGCTTGCTCATGCCTTCCACAAAGGTCCACCAAGTTGCTTTTGGGTTTTGCCATTACCACCAAAACCAGAAGTTGAGAGCAAAAACAAGCCCTATGTGCTTGATACCAGATGATAGAACTAGAATAACAAATAAGGAATAAAATAAAGAAAATATGAGATAGTGAATTTCCTCCTCCAACTCTAGATCAATAGGTATCCAAAGATCATAAGAGCAAAAATGGTGTATAAAAGAAACTTCACAAGGAATTTGAGAGCCTGGTCCCTCCCTACAAAACAAACTCAACAACTAGTTGCCTTCACTTACATTCTCTCCTTATCTATATATCCTACCTCTGCCATTGTAGTTAGAGGGCTGAGTAACAAACGCTAACACCTTCTCTAACAATTTTAACTAAAAAGGAAAAACTAACAAAGGCTAGTCCACTTGGCTAGTTGGGCCATACTTATTTCTTCTAAAATATTGATACAAAAAATCCCAGATTCAACCCAAGCAGTACTAGGAGTATTTGTTAAGGGCAAACCCCAGAACACAAGGCTCCCCGACTTGCGAAGGTAGAGATGATGGTTGATTTTACACAATCTTACCCTTAGATTTTTGCAAAGAGGTTGTTCAATAGACTTGAACTCGTGACCTTTCGATCACAAAGAGTAACCTTATCGCTGCTTCAAAGCTCGCTCTCACAAGGAGTATTCGTGAAAAGAGAAAATCACACTTATAGTGGAAAAGAAAAGGGAAAAAAGAAAAGTAGAACCCGAAGCAAAGCCAGAGAAATTTGAGAGGCTCTGGTTCTATCCCAAGTTCCAATTCAAACAAAAAGTGTCCAAACCGATGCCTCCTCCCATATTTGTTATCAGCCCTCCTTTGGTGCACAAAGAATGTAACACTACTAAATAACTGATTCCTTTCTATATAACTCTTGCTGAGTCAGCATTTGTAATTGGTGCTAATGATCCCTTACATTTCCTTCTCCTATACATCCTCTTAAACCTATTACTTGCCTTATGAAATTGTGAGAAGCACCACAATCAATTATTACCACTACTTGCTATTAATTTTCCCCAAAGCTTCATTGTGTGACTTGAAGATAGTTCCGTAAGACTTTGCATTGACAATTGAAGGTTGCTTCTTCTTATCCTTGCTCTTCGTCATCTTTGCATCTTCCATGAAAGGCTCCTCAAGCTCTTCCTCTCCTTCGTCTACCACTAGCAAGTGCAGCTGTTGCACCTTGCATGTTTCTAGGATTCCCATGCTCCTCCCACTTTAAACAAAGCCCCAAATGTTATCTTTCTTGTAGTTCCTCTTGGGTTAATCTTCGAACACCGCTTTGATTGTTGTGGCTTGCCTAGCTCTACACGAGCCATGGGTTTCCATCATTTAGGTGTGAGGGATTAAGGTCAATGTTGTCAAATTTGGGACTTTAGGGAATTTTGTCATATTGGGTCGAGAATAAGTGGCATTCCATAGACCCGAAACACTAACCCGATTTCCCATATAACCCATTCCAAATTTGCTAGGTTGGACCAAGCCCAATTGAAGCCCCCATTACTTGCACCAAGCCCAACTTTGGTTAATCCCTCGGCCATCCATGCCAAATTCCCCCGTTCAATTTTGTAGGCCATCTTCATTACCTCTAACAACCTAGTCATTGGATACATGAGAAGTTCCTCCCAGATATTGTCGCATAAGTCGTTGGGCCAAATTCCCATAAGCATTTCTCCGTCTTCATAACGAAGGGAACTAAGCACCTGTTCAAATGCCACCTTATACTCAGTCACGTGCTTAGTTTGTTGAAGGGTTAGAAGTGGAAGATAGGGATTATCTTCCATCTCCGACTAGAAGCGACTTAACACCTTTGATCAAAATGTCCTCCATGAAGCATTCACCATGTTAATTTCCCACCATTGATACCAATTTTACGCTTCACCTTACAATACCAATAACATAGGCGTTTATTTTTCAGCCTACGTGATCTCATTCTCCATAAAGTACCATTCGACCTTGTTCAACCCCCCATATAAGTCGTAACTTGAAACATCGCCAGCTCCAACTTCCTGACTTGATATTCCGTTTCGAAAAGAATCCCCAACATTCACACCGTTAGATTCCTCCGACTGCCTACTATCGCAAGTGGAACGATCTCTGTTCCTATGACTACTCCCACCAATGTTATGCAACACTTCATCAAATCAGCGGAGGATCACCATTTGTCCCTCCTCTATCCATTTAACCCCATCTACCAACTCTTCAAATCGCGCCTCCATGCCTCTTGTCACCACCATCCACAGAGCTCCCAGATTGGAGCTTTGATACTAATTGATACAAACAGATCCCACACAAGGAAGGAAATACTTGTATTATATTAATATAGCTGAATCAACCGGATTCAACAGTACAAGGAGTATTGGGTAAAATTAAAAAATTACATTCACAGTGATTTGAAAAGGCAGAAAAAGAAAAGTCGAAACTAAAAACAAAGTCAAAGTAATTTGAGAGATTATGGTTCCTCCCAAGTCCCAAGTTCCAATTGACCCAAAAAGTGTCCAAACTTATGCCTCCTCCCGTATTGGTTATCAGTCTTCCTTTGGTGCACAAGGAATATGACACTACTAACCAACCGATTCCTTTCTAACTAACTCTTTTTCAGTCAGCATTTGTATTTGGTGCTAATGATCCCCTTTTTTTTCTTCTCCTATACATACTCCCAAACCTCTTACTTGCCTTAATCGTATCAGATATACTCTCATAATTCGGGGTTGTTGCTAACAAGTTATAAACAAAGATTTAAGGAAATAGTGTTGACCTATAATTGGTTAATAGAATGAAGTCTTCATAAGTTTTCCAAATCTTAGTTCATTCACTGCCTTAGATTTAAGACTTTTCTTATTTATTCGGTGTACTTAGTCTACTCGAATTAAATTTATTAATTCTCCATAGATTAGAGAGGCAAAGACTTGAACAGATCACAAAGATGATTTTCAAATGCAATATATTTGTAAAATTCTAACCAAAGTAAATACTAAATAAAACACTAAACCCTTTATTAGCAGACCCCTAACGAAAAAACGGGCAGTCTATGTTCTTGGAATAGTTAATTATTTAGATAGATAGACAGACAGAGAGGAATATAGATAACAGGGCATGACAAAGTATAAATATTGGGAGGGAAATAATAGTAATCAATTTTCAGACTGGGAGAAGAGAATGGGAAGGAGAGAGGCCAGATCTCTTGAATACCTAGAGAGGGAGAATTGTACTTCTGTATCTTCTAGTGTTCTTGAAAGGATTGGCTGAAAGAGGAAAAATAAATAAATAAATAAATGCTTCCAGGATTGGCTGAAAAACTAGTGGAAGCCTTCGCCAATCTCTAATTCTAGCAAGCTGTAAATGTTTCCCAGCAAATTCACCAACGGTTGCACACCAATTGCAATAAAAGGACAAAGAGTTGGAGCACAGAAGTTCAGGGTAGAATTGAAATTGAAAGAAAATAAATAATTCGGGCTCTTTTTTTAGAACGTAGAAATTCTGGCATGAAAGAAAAGTAACATAATGACTTCTACTTTCTAAAAAAAAAAACTGGCATCCAACATTACAGAAAACTAGACAAAAGGCAAAGATGAGATAAAGGCATAAAGCCTTACAGAACATTATCGTCCATCTAGACAAATTCCCATAAACAAATGGAGTAATTAAGAGAAAAAAAAAAACAGATCATAAATGGGAAGTAAAATTCTCAGAACTTGCGTCCATAACTTTGGTAGAACCTAATGTGCTTCTGGCATATGTAGTTTTCCAAGCTAAAAATGATAAGGATTAAGTCATAAAAGAGCAGTTTATTTACATATTTGCTTATTATGTTGACTTTTCCATTTCAATGATATTTCTCACCTATTTGTTATGTTTATATAGGGAGAAAGAAGGAGAAAACGATATTTTAAAAGACTGTTAGCACGAATCTGCATAGGTGTTGGTTCTGAGCTGCATCGGTGTCCCCTAGGCCATTTTCTAGAGAAATGGCGCGATTTGGCGCCATTGTGGCGCGATCCGGCGCTAGTCAGGTAGCTAGGCTACTGTCCAGAGAAGTGGCACGGTTCCGCGCCATTTGCGGGAAATATTACCGTGTTCTGAAGGGCAAAAGTGAAAAAAACGCGAGAGGGACTATAAAAAGGATTTTGAACAGACAGAAGGGGGATTGCAGCAGAAGAGAACCGTCGTGCTTCAGAGAGAGAGTTCTTGCGAGGAAATCGTGTTCATTCTTTCTTCTTCCATCTTCTATTTATAGTTTATGTTGAATTTTTGTATGTTAGCCATGACAATGGTTGGCGAGTACTCTTTATTGTAGTTGACCCAATGTGAACCCTTGTTACAACGGATTGATTTATAATTACTCTTTTATATATTTATATTTATCTCTACTCTGTGCGTAATTTCTATCTTCTATGTTAGAATTGATCAATCTAATAGTTGATGATAGTTTGAGGGTAAGAACCCTAGATAGGAATATTGGGGTTTTTGATCTTGAAAGGGAGGATCACAATTTGTATGCATGCTAGGAATAGACGTATATATTATTGCAGATGTTTAATTTATCGTGCTCATTGCTTAATTTCATGAGAAACATTGCAAGGAATTGGGGTTTCAATTGGAGTTAAAGGGTTAACCTTGCAAGGAATTGAGGGTTAGATATTTAATATTTTTAGATGATAAATTATCTGAATATTTATTTAGTGAGTATTGTAAATCAATCCAGAGTAAAAAGCGGGGATCATACGGTGAGTGCACTCTATCTACAATGTTTTCTTATATTTTATAAAATCAATCTGTGTTTTATTTTTCATAACAAAATCCAAAATACGTCTTTTCTTTAGTTCTTATTGTTAATCAAATTCACAATATTTTTCACATCTATTTGAATTCTTTCCGTCTTAAAAGGAACGATTATTTGATATTTGATCACAATCCCATGTGGAGACGATATTTTTCTTATCATTATATTACTTGTGTGGTCGGTATACTTGCCGGGTAGCATCAAGTTTTTGGCGCCGTTGCCGGGGATTGACGTTTCTTATATCATATAATCTTGATCTATAAGATTGGATTTTGTGAATATTTTTATTTTTATTTTTATTTGAAAAGTCTACTGATCTCTTTCCTGAGTTGTATGCGAGGTAAAACTGAAGAATTTCTATTTGATTCTGAGATTGCAAAGACTGAAAGGAGAAATAGAAAACTTGCTCGGAAAAAGCTTCAATTAAAAGCAATTGATGCTCTGTTTGAAGAGACACAGGAGATACCAGCTGAATCACCAATCATGGCAGCAAATAATGATGAAGAAAACCCACTCATGGATTCTATTCTTACTCCAGCTTTTAATAGGCCTAACTCAAGCATTGTCCAGCCAGTAATCGGTAACAATAATTGGGAGCTGAAGTCTTCCACTATTCAATTGGTGGAGAGAGCCCAGTTTGGAGGAGAGGAGAATGAAGATCCTCACAGATTCATAGACAGATTTCTTATGGTCTGTGACTCAACCAAACATCCTCAAGTGTCCAATGATGCAATCCGGTTGCGGTTGTTTCCTTCTGCTGTTAAGGAAAAAGCTCTTAGTTGGTTGGAAAGGTAGCCTGCACGTAGCATTCCTACATGGGATGATTTGTCTCAAAAGTTCTTTGCTGAGTTCTTCTCTATGGAGAGATATAATTAGATAGTGAATAATATTACCAATTTCACTCAGTTAGAGGGTGAAACTATGTGTGGAGCTTGGAACAGATTCAAGAATTTAATGAGGAGGTGTCCTCATTATAACTTGACTGCTGGCAATCAAGTGAGAATCTTCTTCAACGGTTGTAAACCTGACATTCGAATGGTGTTGAATGGTGCCGTAGGTGGTACTATTAAATCCTTGAGAACAAATGAGACTCTTGAGCTGATTGAGAGAATGGCAGCTAATGAAAATGAAGGGTTGTCATCTAAGCCTAAGAGAGGTATTCTTCAGTTGGAAGGAAATGATGTTGTGCTGGCTGAAAATAAGTGGTTATCTCAGCAAATGGAAAATTTACTTCAAGGCTTGATAAGATGCAGTTTTCTGGTGTTCAGGTTCAAGCTGTTGCTGTTGTGTGTGAATATTGCCAGGACAATCATAAGTCTAATGAATGTCCTTCTTTGTTGTCTTCTGATCCTCCTCAACAAATGCAGGTGAATGGCATTTGGTATGATCAAAGACCTCCGCAGCAAAATATTCCAAGAAATCAGAATTTTTCTGCTGGAAGTAGTAATTTTCAAAGGAGGATTCAGGGAACTTGTCTTGACTTCAAATCTAACAACTATTTGCAGCCTCCACCAATCCAACCCAAGGAACCTTCTGATTTGGAGAAGCTAGTAGGACAAATGGCTCAGCATTCTAATGCTTTCATGGAAGAGACTAGAGCTAATACAAAGAACACAAATGCATCTATCAGAAATTTGGAGAATCAAATTGGCCAACTAGCTAAACAAATTGCTGATAGAACTCCAGGTACCTTCCCTAGTAATACAATTACTAATCCAAAGGAAGATTGTATGGCTATTACAACTAGAAGTGGTAAAGTGGTGGTAGCCCCAGAAAAGCCAAACATAAATGTGAGAGCTGATGAGAAGCTTAATGAGGTTGAGGAGCCAGAAAAAGAAGCTGAAATTCCTTCTAAGGTTGTGAAGCCTCTTCAGAAAGGTGAAGAAGAAGAGCAACCGATTGTTGCTGAAAAGAAGAAATTTGATATGAGTCCTGGATATGTGAGAGCCATGGCACCTTATCCTGAAAGATTCAAGAAAGATGCTCAGAAACAGCAATATGCCAGATTTCTTGATATCTTCAAAAAGTTGCACGTTAATATACCCTTTGCTGAGTCTCTGGCCAATATGCCCAATTATGCCAAGTTTATGAAGGACCTTTTATCAAGAAAACACAAGTTGCAGGAATGCCAAACTGTGACACTCACTGAGGAGTGTAGTGCGATAATACAGAAGAAGTTTCCCCATAAGCTTCGTGATCCAGGGAGCTTCAATATTCCAATTGCTATTGGTAATACCAATGTTGGCAAAGCTTTGTGTGATCTTGGGGCGAGTATAAATTTGATGCCCTTGTCTGTTTGTAAATCTTTGGGGATATTTAAGCTCAAGCCTACTATGGTTTCCTTGCAACTTGCTGACAGATCTTTAAGGAAACCCAGTGGTATAATTGAAGATGTCCTTGTAAAAGTGGACAAATTCATTTTTCCAGCAGATTTTGTGGTGTGAGACATGGAAGAGGAAACTGAAATGCCTCTTTTATTGGATAGACCTTTCTTGGCTACTGCTCGGGCTATGATTGATGTTGAACAAGGGAAGCTCGAGTTAAGGATGAATGATGAGACTATCACCATCAAGGTCTTTGATTCTATGAGACAAGCTTTTGATAAAGGTGATTGTTTCAGACTTGATATTTTAGAAGAAGAGGTGAAAGAAGAAAAATCTTCTAGTCAGGGCCTTGATGAAGAACTTGATGCACGTGATATTGTTCCTTTTAAGGAAGAAAAGAGTGTTGTGTTTGAGGTTCTTGAGAAGAAGGATTCTGACAAAGAAGATGGTGCCCCAAAAGTAGAGTTAAAGGAGTTGCCTGAAACTCTTAAATACATCTTCTTAGGTGATGAGGAGAATTACCCTGTCATCATTAATAAAGGGTTGTCTGAAGAGCAGGAAAGGAGGTTGACAGGAGTGCTGAAAGAACATAAGACTGCCATAGGGTGGTCTATTTCTGATTTGAAGGGTATAAATCCCTCTTTTTGTACTCACAAAATTCTCATGGAGAATGATGTCAGACCAGTAACAACCTCAAAGGAGACTTAATCCTACAATGAAGGAGGTGGTGAGAAAAGAAGTGGTGAAACTTCTTGATGCTGGCATGATTTGCACGATTTCAGATACTGCTTGGGTGAGTCCAGTGCAAACTGTTCCGAAGAATGGAGGAGTCACTGTAGTCCACAATGATAAAAATGAACTAATTCCGACCAGAACTCTTACTGGTTGGAGGATGTGTGTGGATTACCGGAGGTTGAATGCCGCCACAAGGAATGACCATTTTCCACTTCCTTTTGTGGACCAGATGCTAGAGAGGTTGGCTGGGCACACTTATTACTGTTTCCTGGATGGATACTCTGGGTACAATCAAATTCCAGTGGCACCAGAGGACCAGGAGAAAACAGCCTTCACGTGCCAGTTTGGAGTATTTGCATATAGACGAATGCCATTTGGTCTATGCAACGCACCTGCTACGTTTCAGAAGTGCATGCTCTCCATATTTTCTGACATGGTGGAGAAAAATCTTGAGGTATTTATGGATGACTTTTCCGTTTTTGGCTCTTGTTTTGATTTATGTTTGCATAATCTGATTCATGTTTTAAAAAGATGCCAAGAAACTAATCTTGTTCTTAACTGGGAGAAATGTCATTTCATGATACAAGAGGAAATTGTGTTAGGCCATAAGATATCTGGGAATGGGATTGAGGTTGAAGAAGCAAAACTCATGTTGATTGAAAAACTTCCTCATCCTGTTAATGTAACTAGTGTTAGAAGTTTTTTAGGACATACTGGATTTTATAGGAGATTTATCAAAGACTTTTCTAAGATAGCTAAACCATTGAGCCAACTCTTAGAAAAGGATTATTAATTTAATTTTGATGATGCATGTCTGAAAGCTTTTAATTTGTTGAAAGAGAAGCTCACTACAGCTCCTATCCTTGTAGCTCCTGATTGGAGTTTACCTTTTGAGCTTATGTGTGATGCTAGTGCTTATGCAATTGGTGCAGTCCTTGGCCAACGTAAGAATAAATTGTTACATGTCATATACTATGCTAGCAAGATTTTAAATAGGGCACAAGTAAATTATGCCACAACCGAAAAAGAAATGCTAGCAGTAGTGTATGCACTGGACAAATTTAGATCTTATCTATTGGGTTCCAAGGTAATTGTTTTTACTGACCATTCTGCTATCAAGTATTTGATGAATAAGCAGGATGCCAAGCCTCGTTTGCTAAGGTGGATGCTCTTGTTTCAAGAGTTCGACTTGGAGATCAGAGACAAGTCTGGTGTAGAAAACAAGGTGGCAGATCATTTGTCAAGAATTCAGGAGAAGGAATTGCAAGATGGTCCTGAAAAAGAAATAAATGACACCTTCCCTGATAAGAGAGTGATGGCTATCTTTGTGCCTCCTTGGTTTGCGGATATTGCCAACTACAAGGTAATAAGAGAGTTGCCTCCTAACCTTACTAAGCAACAATAGAAAAGTTTTTGCGGGATGCAAGGAGATTTCCCTGGGATGATCCTTACTTGTATTTCCAATGTGCTGATGGAATCATAAGGAGGTGTGTGCCAGAGTTTGAAGTGCATGAGATCCTGTAGCATTGACATGCATCAGACTACGGAGGACACTTTGGAGGTAATAGAACAGCTCAAAAAGTTTTACAGAGTGGTTATTATTGGCCTACATTATTTAAAGATGCTAGGGATTATGTTGAGAGGTGTGACAAGTGTCAAAGAGCTGAAAATATTTCCCGCAAGGACGAAATGCCTCTGAATAGCATATTAGAGGTGGAACTTTTTGATGTGTGGGGAATAGACTTTATGGGTCCATTTCCGTCATCTTATTCCAATCAATATATTCTGATGGTTGTTGATTATGTGTCTAAGTGGGTTGAGGCTGTTGCTCTTCCCACCAATGATGCTAAAGTGGTGGTGAACTTTCTGAGGAAGAACATTTTCACTCGGTTTGGTGTTCCTAGAGCTATTATTAGTGATGGGGGAACACACTTTTGCAATAAGCAGTTTGACAGTTTGTTTGCTAAGTATGGAGTGAATCACAGGATGGCTACACCTTACCATCCTCAGACTAGTGGGCAGGTTGAAGTATCAAATAGAGAGTTGAAGAGAATTCTTCAGAAAACTGTGGGAAATTCCTTGAAAGATTGGGCAAGAAAGCTTGATGAAGCGCTTTGGGCATCTAGGACTGCATTCAAGACTCCAACTGGTATGTCTCCTTATCAATTGGTGTATGGGAAGTCTTGTCATTTGCCTGTGAAGTTGGAACATAAAGCTTTATGGGCTACAAAGTTCTTGAATTTTGAACCAACGAAGGCTCTTCAGAAAAGATTGCTGCAATTGAATGAGCTTGATGAGTTTAGATTGTCTGCATATGAGAGTGCCCGAGTTTATACAGAAAAGACCAAGAAATGGCATGATAAAAATATCAGTCCAAAGGAATTTGAGCCAGGACAACAAGTGTTACTGTACAATTCTCGCCTGAGACTGTTTCCGGGCAAGCTTAAGTCTAGGTGGACTGGTCCATTTGTGGTGAAAAAAGTATTTCCTTATGGATCAGTTGAGATATCTCCTTTAGATGATAATAGACCTTTCAAAGTCAATCGAGCTAGACTCAAGTTTTATCAAGGAGGACCTGTGAGGAGATACACTAAGACTTTGTCTCTCAAGGAAAACAGCACTTGAAATAGATAACCGTCAGGCTCGTGACGTTAAACAAGCACTCATTGGGAGGCAACCCAATGTAGAGTTTATCTTAAATTAAAAAAAAAAATCAGTACTAGGACCAGGGAATTGGCGCGGCTCAGCGCCTTTCTCGCGCGAGTCCGCGCGACTAGCCAATATCAAGCCCAGAGAAATGGCGCGGTTCCGCGCCAGTTGTTTTTTAACACAACGCTGCGTTTTTGCAGCGTGTTGCCCTAACCCATTAACTCCCCCCCCCCCCCCCCTCTCTCACTACCCTCATCTCACGTCGCCCCCCTCTCTCATTCCCATTTCATTTTCTTTCCTTTTCTTCCTCTCTTCTTCTCTTCTTCGTCCTTCTCATTTTATTTTATTTTTTTCTTCTTCTTCTTCTTCTAACCTTCCCTCATAAATTTTGCTTCGATTCTTCAACATTCCAAGTCACTCATTCACACACCAAGCACAATCCTCCGCACATTTTCTCATCTTTTCATGGCACCCAAGGTAATTTCTCTACATTCTTGTAATATTAGTTATTATTTGGGTTCTATGTACTGAGAGCATAATTATATATGTGAGTGTGTGTTGATATGGCTTACACTTTTGAGTCTTTTGAATATATGTTCTGTGTGTGTGTTTTGTGTGTTTTCCTTATCATGTGTTTATTTTGTCTAATAAATATATATATATATATATATATATATATATATATGTATGGTTAGAAAATTGTGATTCATGCTGTGGGTGAATATTTTGCTCTGTGATTTTATCTCAGATAAATCGGGGAATGATTTATGTGATTTTATCTGAGATAAATCTGGGAATGATTTTTGTGATTTGGTCTGATTGGTTTTATTGTCTATACCCTGGGTATTGGATTACTTTTCTGATTTTCAGAATACCAAGGGTAAGAAAACAGCTGGCGATGGATAAAAGAGGAGAAAAATTTCTCATAATCTAGATGAGAACAAATTTGTGAGCATGGAGGCTCAAGATATATATTATGATCTATATGAAGACAAAGGGTTCATCCAAGAGAGGAATATTGATCTGGATATGCCTGAAGATAACCCAATCATGAGAACAATAAACAGAAGGCAATGGGGGATTCTGGTTAATTATGCTGAGGAAGCTTCGGGTGCAATTGTCAAGGAATTTTGTGCAAATGCAGAACTGGAGGATTTACACTTGACCAAGACATCCAGGGTTCGAGGCATTGACGTTCATTTTGATGCAGCAACTATTGAGTTCTACATTCTGACTAATTTCAATCAGACTACTTCTTGTGAGTATGTTTCATTGTATAACAGGATGCAGCCTTCAAGACACAAGCTGTATAGAGATGACTTCCCTCAGTTACCAGAAATGGTCAGGACAGGAATTACCACCCCATATTCAAAGTGGGAAACTAAAGCTGGTGGCATCCCTGAGAAGTTAAATATGAAGGAACTCATTGGTGAATGCCATTTTTGGCATAATTTTGTGAATGCCAACATCCTGCCATCCTCCAATTTGACAGATGTGAATATAAAGCGAGCTATAGAGCGAGATTCTCTGTTATACATCCTTACTGGGGAGGAGAGGTTAAACATAGCTGCAGTATTATCTGACAGGATTTGTCACATGGTGAGAGGGAGCAGAAAAAAAGAGCTTTTGGGATTTGTTTCCCTAATCAATCATTTGTGCACTAGGGCAGGGGTGTATATTTCTGATGATGAGGAGTTGGATGTTAAGCCTGCCTCAGAGATGACTCTTACTACCTACATAGATTATTGCTCTAAATCTGAGGTTGATTTCAAGAAAAGAGCCAATACTGTTGGAATTGGTAGGTCTGCTTCTCCACGCGTACCACGTGTGCCTATTCCACCTCCTGCTAATGAAGCTCATGCTGATCCTGCTGCTCCACAAGGAATTCCTCCTGGATTTGATTTATATGGACTGCAACAGTAGCTTTCTCGGATATCTATCCAGAATGAAGTGCTTATTATGCAGGGAGAGTATACACACAGACTTATGGAGCATGCTTATCCTAGTGTACCCTTCAGTACATTTCAGCCTGTGTATCCTGAGATTCCTCCTCCTTATGTCTATCAACAACAGTATCCTGCTCCGCCACCAGCTGATGTTCATATGCCATCACAGTCATTCATGGATCCACAGTTATATCATCCTACTACTGAATTCTCCCGTGCTGCTAGGAGGATGGTCGTCGATGAAAGTGATGACTCGGACGAGTGATATCTCCTTGCTGTCGGAGAATTATTGTATATATTTTTAGTTTACTTTTGTCTTTTGCTGTTTTTTTAGTGGTGACCTTTAGGTTGATGTTAAGGTCACTTAGACTATATTTTGGGTTGTATATGTCCTCATACTTTGATATTGTGCTGCTCTTACTATTATCCATCCTATGATGTTTGTTCCATTGTGCAGTTGTGATAAGTCTTGGGTTTAGTTATTGCTGGGGACAACAATTTTCTAAATCTGATAATGGGAAAGCATTGTCATGCAGGATAGTTGCAGGAGTGGAAATGCACTTTATATCAGGGGAGATATTCTTACCCGGTTTTTATTTTTATTTTTATTAGTATTTTGATTAGTTTTGCTCATATAAAAAAAAATTGAGAAATTCTTGGAAAATATTTTCTAAGCAAGTCTCAGGTCTAGATATGCTTTCCCTAGTTAATTTGACTAATTTCATCATAGAAAGCATGTTTTGTATGAACTTCTGGCATGATATTGCATGGGCATGAGTAGAATTCATGATTGCTCGTTTGTCTGAATTTTGAATTTGAATGATTAATGATGCCTGAGGTTTCTTTTGAGAGTCTAGCTTGATACCATAGCTGGTGAGGTTTTGTGCTTAAACACTTATTTTTATTCTTGAGAGACCTCACTGTAATGGCATTCTAGAACTTGCTCTGTTTCTCTGTGATACATGCATTGATTGAAATGATTAAGGCAATTTTATTCTTGTTAGCCATGGCCAAATTGCCCACCTGTTTGATTTTTCCATTGTTAACCCCTTTGAGCCTGAGCCTATTTTTTTTTCATGATTCCTGCTGATTGCTTAGCCATATTCCTATTGTCTTACCTTTGTTGAGATTGAAATGTTTGATAAGAAAAGAAAATCAATTAAGGTAAGCTCCACTGAAGCTATGTAGTATCTCTCCAATAAAAAAATAAAAATAAATAAATAATAAATAAAATAATAAATAAAAATATATATATATATATATATCAAGATAGAGCGAAAGTGTATATAGCAATGTGAAAAATGTGGAAAAATAAAAAGGATGGATCCCTGATCTTAAAGAATAGTGGAGCTTAAATTTGTTTGAGATTTGATTGTTTTGCAAATGTATATCAGTATTTCTATCTCAACTTATAATTTCAGCTACTTTCCATAAATTCCTACCCCTAAACCAGGCCAAGTTACATTCATGTGAAGTCCTTTTAATCAATTGTGCATGTGTTAATGTTCCTCATCTTTAGGAACTTGAGAACATGATCAAGCTTATGGTAGTGCTATTGCTATGGTGGATTGAGTGATTGTTATTCCCTCAAACACTTGAGTGTTGAGTTTTATATGTTATCTTGGTGAAGGCATTGTTAGGAGTTCTTTGCATTGATTCAGTCATGCTTAGCATTTTGATCTATTGATTGTCTGTGTGATGTTATGCTAGATTGTTGTTTTTGGTTTTTCCATGTTTGGATCTTGTCTGTTGCTGGGGACAGCAACGTTTAAATCTGGAAATGGCTTGATGTGCCTCTGGCATATGTAGTTTTCCAAGCTAAAAATGATAAGGATTAAGTCATAAAAGAGCAGTTTATTTACATATTTGCTTATTATGTTGACTTTTCCATTTCAATGATATTTCTCACCTATTTGTTATGTTTATATAGGGAGAAAGAAGGAGAAAACGATATTTTAAAAGACTGTTAGCGCGAATCTGCATGGGTGTTGGTTCTGAGCTGCATCAGTGTCCCCTGGGCCATTTTCCAGAGAAATGGCGCGATTTGGCACCATTGTGGCGCGATCCGGCGCTAGTCAGGTAGCTAGGCTACTGTCCAGAGAAGTGGCGCGGTTCCGCGCCATTGTGGCGCGATCCCGCGCCAATTTGCAGAAAATATCACCGTGTTCTGAAGGGCAAAAGTGAAAAAAACGCGAGAGGGACTATAAAAAGGATTCTGAACAGACAGAAGGGGGATTGCAGCAGAAGAGAACCGTCGTGCTTCAGAGAGAGAGTTCTTGCGAGGAAATCGTGTTCATTCTTTCTTCTTCCATCTTCTATTTACAGTTTATGTTGAATTTTTGTATGTTAGCCATGACAATGGTTGGCTAGTACTCTTTATTGTAGTTAGGGTCACAAACCCTATGTGAACCCTTGTTACAACGGATTGATTTATAATTACTTTTATATATTTATATTTATCTCTACTCTGTGCGTAATTTCTATCTTCTTTGTTAGAATTGATCAATCTAATAGTTGATGTTAGTTTGAGGGTAAAAAACCTAGATAGGAGTATTAGGGTTTTTGATCTTAAAAGGGAGTAGGATAACAATTTGTATGCGTGCTAAGAATAGACGTATATATTATTGCAGATGTTTAATTTATCGTGCTCGTTGCTTAATTTCATGAGAAACATTGCAAGGAATTGGGGTTTTAATTGGAGTTAAAGGGTTAACCTTGCAAGGAATTGAGGGTTAGCTATTTAATATTTTTAGATGATAAATTATCTGAATATTTATTTAGATGAGTATTGTAAATCAATCCAGAGTGAAAAAACGGGGATCATACGGTGAGTACACTCTAGCTACAATGTTTTCTTTATTTTATAAAATCAATCTGTTTTATTTTTCATAACAAAATCCAAAATACGTCTTTTCTTTAGTTCTTATTGTTACTCAAATTCACAATATTTTTCACATTTATTTGAATTCTTTCCGTCTTAAAAGGAACGATTATTTGATATTTGATCACAATCTTTGTGGAGACGATACTTTTCTTATCATTATATTACTTATGCAATCGGTATACTTGCCAGGTAGCATCAGAACCCTAGGTGTGCCCCTAATTTAACTTGATTGAATTTTCGGTTGCTAGTAAGTTGCTAAAGAAAATATAATTGGTAAAAACTATATAACCATTTTATTACCAAAGTATCTTTCATATAATGACTAATGAGTCACAGACTAGAACAATTCTCGGACTTGGATGAACAACTCCTTAATTTGCCAAATGATTCTTCTCATTAGTAACCAACTTTCCCAGATGTCCCATACTGAACCTCCCCTTTCCTATTTGTAACCAACTCCACCAAAGAGTTATTTAGCCACCTCAGCACCTTTTGGAGCCTTTCCCGTGTGATTGCGCTTAGAATACACCCTCAATGGCATATTCGTATCAATAATCCCCTCCAACACCTTGTCCTCAAGGTAAAGGTTATCCCTTAAAAACCCTTTTCCAGGATTCTATTGCTTAAGATACAGGAGCCAACTTATGTGTAATGTATGATAACTTTCACCAGGATCCCATTCCCGTTTCACACTAGCTTCATCATCCCTTCCCAGCACGAGAAACTATCATGCACTAATAACAGTGCTCTAAACCAATCATATGTGAATCTGGTTGTTGTTCTCTCCATTTCCCCAGCCAATGTGAACTTGTTAGAAAACAATACATTAAAGGATAGAACATTTGGCTCTGCAGAGATGAAATGCTCCACAACATTCTTCCCAGAGCACAATTGCCATGCTACAAAATCATGTTTACGAACGAGGTCATACGAATAAGGTACACAGTCTTTTGCTGATGACATAGTCATGCATCAATGACCTCAGTTTCGACCAATCCAACAACACACAAAAGATAATGAAATCAAAATCAAGCCCAATGGCAAGTAAGAATCCAAAGTCTTTTAGACAACTATTCCAGCGGTTTTTTATATCATTGTCTATCCTTTCTAGTCAAGAACGTCGTTATTTATGCCCATTTGATCCCTCAAATCTGATGAGCACGTATTAGAGCCAACTCCTCTTCCTGCATCCATGCTTCCTTGTTTATAGAAGAATTAAGATGATTACCCATCTAGACCAGTCGCTGCCTAACAACTCCTCCCCCCCTGAGACCCATAAAGGACGCTTCCTTGGAGGAGCGATAGATCCTCCACCGCATGAACACGCCTTCTAGCAGTAGCCCAGGCCACCATGTAGCGAAAACGGCAGCGGCTCCATAGCTGAAACGCATGATACGTCATGCCGAGCACTTGTCCCCATTACAAACCAAAATAAGAAGGTTTTGTAGTTGAGAGGAAAAGTGGACTGAAGGGTTCATGGCTAACCCGATGGATTTGGCTTGCAAGTCCACTTTCCTAGACAGCACAGTCCAGCATAATTTGTTGACACCTAGATTTTTTTAGCACACTTGACTCAATCAAATTGGTGGGTTGACATGCCCATTCCGTAAATAAAATAGACACATAAACAAAAATATCATCAGTTTGGGATGAATCTACCTATGAAGCACGGATACGGCTAAAAAAAAATTTCACGTATCGGATTCGCGTTTTAAACGGGTACGCTTTGTAGACGTTGTTTCACGTATCAGAAAAGTCAAAAAAATTAATTCGGTCAAATGGCAAATTTTGTAAAATTTTAAAAAATAAAGGGTGAAGATTTTAGCTTAAAAAAAGCCCTAAAACTAGATGTAACTCACTAATCGTCTGAACCCATTCTCCCAAATCGAAATCTGACTCGTTGTCTTTGCTGTTGGTCGCCTCTGCTGCTGGTCGTCGTCTGCTAGTTGCCTCTGCTGGTCATCTCTGCTGGTCGTCGTCTTTGCTGCTGGTCGCCTCTGCTCGAGTCATCTCTGCTCGTCTGCCATCTCCGCTCTTCTTTCATCTCAGCGCGTCCATCTCTGTTGGACTTTCAGTTAGTTTTTTTCTAATCTCTCTTTCGTTTTATTTGCTTAGAATTCGTCTGCCATCTCTTTCGTTTATATGTGCGTTTGATTTTGCCGTTTATGTGCGATTGTGAGTTTCGTTTTTTTTATATTTGCTTCTTTTATTTTTTGCTTTATTTAATTCTTTTGCTTCTGCCATTTTGTTTTGTTTTGCCGTTTTATGTTTTTCTTTTATTTTTTGCTTTTTATAAATTAAAAAGAATCATGATTCTGCCAATTTTTATTTTATATGATTTAATTTTTAATTTTAATTTTTAATATGATTCTATATTTCTTTATATTTGCCATTTATGTGCCTTTTCTTTATATATTTTTTATATTTTCTGTTTTTAATTTTTCTTTTTAACATGATTTTATATTTTCTATTATTAAATATGATTCTGTTTTTTTTAATATGATTATGTTTGTAAATTATATTTTTTGATTTTAATTTAATATATTATATGATGTTGTTGATGCTGTTTTTAATCTGTTTGCAAATTATGCTTTTTTAATTTATTTGTAAATTCTGTTTTGAATTTAATAGAATGGAGTCAAACATAAATGAAAGCAGTAGTTCAATACAATCCAATGTACAAGTTGTGGACACTGAAGTTGAAAACTTGAACAGACCATTGTGGAGGTATGTTACTAGAGTTGAGGATGGAACAAATGCTGGAGGGAATATGAGTTGGAAGTGTAAGTTTTGCCAACTTGAATACAGAAGTTCATACACAAGAGTAAAGGCCCATTTGTTAAAGATCAAATGTAAAGGGATTGAAGTGTGTAAGAAGGTTAAGCAGGCATCTTTGATGGAAATGGGAAAACTGGAAGAGTAATAAGGGTGAAGAATAATGCACCGAGACCTGTTCCTTTACCACCCAGTAACTTTTCAACTACAGCTAGTACATCTGCTAAAAGAAAAATAAGTGATGAAGGAACTGCAATGGGTCCTGTTGAGAGGGCTTTCAATATGGGGGAGCGGGAAGAATTGAATCATATTATTGCTCGGATGTTTTATTCTGCTGGATTGCCATTTCATTTGGCAAGGAACCCGTACTTTCAACAAGCATTCACTTATACTGCAAGTCATAACATTTCAGGTTATCGGCCCCCTGGCTATAACTTATTGTGAACTACTCTTTTGACTCAGGAGAAGGATAATATTGATAGGTTATGTATCCCTGCTCGATCTCTTTGGAGATCAAATGGTGTGAGTATTGTCAGTGATGGATGGAGTGATTCCCAAAGGAGGCCAATAATTAATTTCATGGCAGTATGTGATGGTGCAGCCATGTTTTTAAAAAGTGTTGATTTTTCTGGTGATACGAAGGATAAATATTTTATCTTCAACTTGCTAAAGGAAGTAATTCAAGAGGTTGGGGTGGAGAAGGTGGTTCAGGTAATAACGGATAATGCTGCTAATTGTAAGGGTGCAGGGCAGCTTATTGAGCAAGAATATCCGACCATCAGTTGGACACCATGTGTTGTTCACACATTGAATTTGGCTTTGAAGAACATTTGTGCAGCCAAAAATGTGGAGAATAATGAGATTACTTGTGGAGAATGTAGTTGGATATCTGAAATTATTGGTCATGTTTCAACAATCAAGACTTTCATCATGAGTCATTCTATGAGATTGTCCATGTTTAATGAGTTTGTGTCATTGAAGTTGCTTTCTATTGCTGACACCCGATTTGCTTCTATGATTGTGATGTTAAAGAGGTTCAAGTTGATAAAGGCTGGCTTACAAAACATGGTCATTTGTGAAAAATGGAGTATTTATAAAGATGATCATCAAGGAAGGGCAAGACTAGTGAAGGAGAAGATATTGGATGATGAGTTCTGGGCAGATATTGATTACATCCTTGCTTTCACTGCTCCCATTTACGATATGATCAGATTTTGTGACACTGATAAACCTTGTCTTCATTTGGTTTATGATATGTGGGATGCGATGATTGAGAAGGTAAAGAATGTAATATACTTGAAAGAAGGGAGGATGAATGGTGAGTCATCAACGTTTTATTATGTGGTGTATAAAATTCTTGTGGATCGTTGGACCAAAAGTTCAACTCCTCTTCGTTGTTTGGCACATGCTTTGAATCCCAAGTAAGTTTCTTATAATTGTAACTTAGTTTAATGATTCTATTAATCTAAACCATTTTGGCACGTGTAATTTTTTTTCTCTTTGGTAGATACTACAGTGATCAATGGCTTGCTAAGATCCAAATCGAGTTTCTCCAGACAATGATGTGGAGATTAATTTAGAAGTAAAAAAGTTTTTCAGGAGACACTTTTCTAGTATGGAGGAAAGGGCTACAGTAAATTTGGAGTATGTCAACTTTGTTCAAATGAAGGGAGATTTTAGAGAGTTTGAGGCTATTGAAAATCGATATACAATGAATTCCAATGATTGGTGGGGAGTTCACGGTTGTATTGCACCTTTGCTTAAAAAGCTAGCTTTGAAACTCACTGCACAACCCTCTTCTTCATCGTGTGCTGAACGCAATTGGAGTACTTACTCTTTTGTGCATTCTATGAAGAGGAATAAAATGGATCCCAAACGAGCTGAAGACTTAGTTTACATACATAGCAACCTTCGGCTCTTATCAAGAAAGAGTCCAAAATATAATGAAGGAGAAAGTCAATATTGGGACATTAGTGGAGATGCAGTTGATACCTTTAATGATGTTGGAGCTTTAGATGGTGCTGCCCTTTCCCTAGATGAGCCAGAGTTGGAGGCAAATATTATTAGTAGCACTCCATATCCACATACTAGTTGATGTTTTTATCAATTTTGTATGGATAATCTATTAATTGTGCTTATGATTTTCCTTTTATTATATTTTGTTAATGTGAAATACACTATATATTTAAAAAAATATTTCTATACTAAGACGTATCGGGAACGTATTGAAATATTAGTATTTTGAAGTAACGTATCGACATCGCGTATCGGGAACGTATCGAAAACGCTGTGTCGGTATCGGTGCTTCATAGGAATCTACCATTCTTGAATAAAAAATTTGTGCCCAGTCTAGAAGATGACTGATACAACCCCTATCTACTGACTCATCTATTGAAAAGAATATTCTAGATGACAGTTCTGTTAGAAGATAGATAGAGGGTGCTGATGTGGACCGGTGGAAATAATGTGTGAGGAAGGGGTGAATTCTGTTAGGAGAGTTTGTTATATACTAGGGGTACGGCTCATGTAGTGGTAGGCAATTACTTGGGATTGGACTTGGAACTTGGGAGAGAAAGGGTGCCTCTCGAATTGCATCCATTATCTGTAATTTCGTTCTATCATTTACCTTCTTGATTTCTTGTCGTTTAAGCATTTTGTAATCTTCCTATTTGAGTGGCCATTGTTGTTTGTAATTTTCTTTTATATTTTCAATATACAAAATGGTTTATCCAGGAAATTACTATGTTTCCCTTTTATTTTCTGTTTGAGTCAAAGATCCTATCAATTGGTATCAGAGCTCTCGATATGGGAGCTATGGTATCAAAAAAAAAATGTTGATTCCAAAATTTGATGCTAAAGCAGAAGCCTATGGATGGCTAGTCTGCATGGAGCAATATTTCAAAAAAAAAAAAAAAAACAGAGAAAAAGGTTGCAGAAGCTGTAAAAGGATTGAAAGGGCATGTTCAGATTTGGTACGATATTTGGAGCATACTTATTAATCTCGGATAGCGACGCGTAGCAGCTGACTCTCTAAACTACTATAGCGCTATAGCAGTAGCGCTACAACGCTACTGTGCAAAGTGCACCTTAGTGATACACTAAATTGTACTCCACAAATATAAAACAAAATATGAAAATGTGACATAAAAAACAAATATGAAGGATCTCAAACTCAAACATTAAAATTCAAATCATAAGCAAATTGAAGAAATTAAAGTCTCAAATAATGTAACTATTGAGAAAAGGTTTCTTATATTGATTTTGAATAAATTACATGAGTGTGTATTTATACAAAAAGAATCGCTAAGAATGACTCAGCGATGACTAATCAATCAATTCTAATCAATCACAATCAATCCTAATCAATAGGAAATAAAAACGGAAACATATTTGAATTCTGATTTTCTACACTCCCCCTCAAGTTGGGAGGTAAATGTTGATCATTCCCAACTTGCCAACCAAGTCTTCGAATGTTGGACGGTGTAGGCCCTTGGTAAGGATATATGCAGTTTGCTCTTTGGATGGAACATATATCATACGCACACTTCCATCATCTAATTTTTCTTTGATGAAGTGACGATCAACTTCCACGTGCTTTGTTCGATCATGATGCACAGGATTTTGAGCAATGCTAACAGCTGCCTTGTTGTCACAATATAGTTTTATTGGAAGGGAATATGAAATCTTCAACTCTTGAAGAAGTCTTTCAACCAGATTCCTTCACAAACTCCATGAGCTAAAGCTCGAAATTCTGCTTCAGCACTACTTCTTGCAACCATTGTTTGCTTTTTGCTTCTCCAAGTAACAAGATTTCCCCACACGTAAGTGCAATAGCCTGAGGTAGATCTCCTGTGTACTAATGAGCCTGCCCAATCTGCATCAGTGTAGATTTCAATTGTCTTTTTATACCCATTTTTAAAGAATAATCCTCTTCCTGGAGTGTTCTTGAGGTATCTAAACACCCTATAGACTGCACTAAGATGCTTCTCCTTGGGTGAGTGCATGAATTGACTAATCATACTCATCGCAAAGGCAATGTCAGGACGCGTATGAGATAAGTAAATTAGTTTACCAACCAATCGCTGATATTGTTCTTTATCCACCTCATTCCCATCTTCAATACCTAACTTGGTATTAGGTTCCACAGGTGTCTCAGCAGGCTTACACCCTAACATTCCTGTTTCCAACAAAAGATCTAGAACATATTTCTTTTGTGTGAGAGTGATGCCTGTTTTGCTCCTAGCAACTTCCATACCAAGAAAATATTTGAGAGTGCCAAGATCTTTTGAGTTCAAATTGAGCTGCTAGAAATTTCTTCAAGGTGTTCAATTCCTCAATATCATCACCTGTAAGAATTATATCATCTACATATACAATAAGAATAGCAATTTTACCATCCTTAGAGTGTTTGTGGAAGAGAGTATGATCAGTCTGTGCTTGAATGAAGCCTCTTCTTTTGACTGCTTGTGTGAATTTGTCGAACCATTCTCTGGGAGACTGTTTCAATCCATATAGAGACTTTTTTAGTTTACACACTGATCCATTTCCCTTTTCAAAACCAGGTGGAGGATCCATATAGACTTCTTCATGTCTGTCACCATTTAGGAATGCATTCTTCACATCTAACTGTTGCAGAGGCCAATCTAGGTTGGCAGCAAGAGATAAGAGAACTCGGATGGTATTGACTTTAGCAACCGGAGCAAAAGTCTCATGATAATCTATCCCATGAGTCTGAGTGAAACACTTTGCAACCAATCTTGCCTTGTATCTGTTGATGCTATTATCTGCATTGAATTTTATCGTAAACACCCATTTGCATCCTACTGCCTGTTTTCCCTTGGATAGGGTCACTATCTCCCAAGTTCCATTTCTTTCTAAAGCATTCATTTCTTCAAAGACAGCATTCCTCCATTTTGGATCATCGAGAGCCTCATGTATATTTCTCGGTATCTTTGTACTATCCAACATAGTATTGAAAGCACGGAACCCTGGGGACAACTTTCCATATGAAATATGATTAGAAATAGGATTAGTAGTACAAGATCGAGTACCTTTTCTGAGAGCAATAGGCAAGTGTAGATCATTTTCACCATGGCACTCAAGTGTTGGGGTGCTGGAACTAGAACATGGTTTAGAATCCTGGCAATGTAGAGGCTCTGGGTTATTCACACTTTGAGGAGGCTTTCGCCTGCTATAAACTTGTCCCCATTTTGAGGAGGCTCCTGATGGTGAGGATTCTGTAGCTCCCCCTGTTTCCAAAAGTAGAGGTAATATTGTGGCATCAGTAGGTTCCCATGACTGATCTTCATCTACTCCTATAGACTCCCCCTGAATCTACTCCTATAGACTCCCCCTGAAGAGAAGTCACGGGGAAGAAAGGGTCATTCTCAGAAAAGGTGACATCCATAGAGACAAAGACCTTACGAAGAGAGGGTGAATAACACTTGTAGCCACGTTGAGTAGGAGAATAACCAATAAAGACACACTGGAGAGACTTAGGATCAAGCTTAGACCGTTGATGGGAGGGAATATGGACAAATACAACGCAACCAAATAACTTGAGAGGTAAGGAGGAGACGTCTCGGAAGGAAGAGAAGGTACGAAAAAGACTAGAAAGAGGAGACTGAAATTTTAGAATGCGAGATGGCATTCGATTGATCAGATACGAGGCAATGAGAACAGCACCTCTCCCTAAAGATATTTAGGAACACTCGTGGTAAACATAAGAGCCCGAGCAACTTCAAGGAGATGTCGGTTTTTTCTTTCCGCAACTCCGTTTTGTTGGGGTGTGTCAAGACACGAGCTTTGGTGAAGGATGCCATGTTGGGAAAGATATTCTCCAAGAATAGAGTTAAAATACTTTTTGCCATTATTTGTACGAAGAATTTGTATAGCAACTTGGAATTGGGTTTGAACCATGGCATGAAATTTTTTAAACACGGATGCAGCATCGGACTTGTCCTTTAGAAGATATACCAAACAAACTCGGGAATGGTCATCAATGAAGGTAATGAACCATCGAGTAACACGTTTGAATTCTGATTTTTTACAGTAACACAACAAAATAAAGTGGCAAAATTATTCAAAATTCAAACTGCTATTTAAGTGAAATGTCAAAATCAAATAACTTAAAGAACTAATCATAATTGAAATCATGAACATCCAAATCTTCATCTTCATTTTCACTTTGTATCTAAGTTGTAAATCTCTTCCTTCTATGACAAGAGCACTTTTGCAGAAACTACTGTTGTGCCCGCTATTCCGCCGCAATAGCGGCCACTACATCCGCTACACTTCGCCTGACCGTCGCAGCGCTGTCTGTAGCGGTCGGCCGCTGCACCGCAACGCAACTCTGCTATAGCGTGCTAAAGCGGCGCTATTCACAAGTATGATTTGGAGTTATCTCCATCCAAATGCAACTTGGTGGGGCTTATTCAAAGCTGTTCTCAAATGCTTTCAACCAAAATATGATCTAGATTTGTTCCTTTATAGGAAAAAGGAACCTTAATTTTTGAAACCAAAAATGAAGAAGAGGGAGAATCGACTGATTGTGTTGGGCGAGGTTCCGAAGCACATTCAAGCTTCCATAGTTGAGAACACAAATAAGGTGCTTCTGAGTTTGAGCCAAACAAAAATGGTTTAGGGGACCAAAGAAATTCTTGGGAAAGATGTTAGATGTTGGGATAAGCCTCAAGAAAATTTGAAAGAGAAAGAAAAGCTGTTGAAGGCTAAGCGAGAGTTGGTGCGGCTGTCGCCATTGACCGAGAAAGTCGACCCACCTCCATTACCCAAGCTAATCGAGAAAGAGGAAGAAGAAAATATGAGGGAGGCTTGGGCTAAGGAGGCCTCTAGGCAGCGCAACCAAGGAGGAAGAAGACGATTACGAACGCGTGAAGAAAGGGAAGAGACGAAGCAAATCAGATTTGGGTTAAATTTGGGTCAAGTTATAGACCCAACCCAAATTAATGCCAAGTTATTCTCATCCCATTTTAAAGAGATTGATTACTCTGCTACATATGGAAATTGGGCTTGTAAGACGACGCATTTATCTAAACCAAGTGGCCCAAAAACAATTTGTATTGAAGAAAGGGTTGGTTAAAGGGCTACAATTTGATAACCTCGTTGATCACCCATAGGTAAATGCAACACTCCACTCTCCTGTAAAAGATGAAGACCGTAATTTGATCGAAGGACTTCCATATGAAATAGTTCCCAAATTTTCTGTAATCGCTGACTTCGACTTTTCCATTGGGCAAAGCTGGACGGAGAAGCACAAATCTCTTGAGGCTAATTCAAAATATTTCGTTCAAGTGTTGGATCATTATGCTGAAAATGATGGTTATGAAACTTTTGAGTGCTCAAAATCTACGAATAAGTTGCTGGGTAAAATTGTGAAAATGTTGTGCCCACAGTAGCGGGATGGGTTGAAGTGGCTTTGGTTTTTGTGTTGTTTGGGTAAAGATGTTCTTCTCACAACACAGGATATTGTCCATAATGATTGTAAGTCCTTAAGAGGGCATAATGCCTTATGCATAAGTTGGCCCTCACAATTCACCTAATGGGATCCAGGAGGAGGGTCTTTGTGACTGAACCTCACCTTGAGAATAAGGTTAAAGTTTTAGGAGGGTTGCAAAGAATATTCTATCTGCTGACTCATCTATTGCAAAGAATATTCTAGATGACAATTCTGTTAGAAGCTAGAGAGAGGGTGCTGACGTAGGCTGGTGGGAACAATGTGTGAAGAAGAGGTGAATTCTGTTAGGGGAGTTTGATATATACTAGGGGTAAGGGTCATGTAGAGGTAGGCAATTACTTGGGATTAGGCTTGGAACCTAGGAGAAAAAGGGTGCTTCTCGAATTGCATCCATTAACTATAATTTCCTTTTGTCATTTACCTTCTTGATTTCTTGTCGTTTAAGCATTTTGTAATCTTCCTTTAGTGGCCATTGCTATTTGTAATTTTCTTTTACACTTCCGATATACAAAATCTGGTTTATCCAGGAAATTACTCTGTTTCCCTTTTATTTTCTATTTCTGAGTCGAAGATCCTATCAATGACCCAGCTCCTTGTTTTCCCTAATATGATCCTCCTTCAACCTCTTATACGTTCCTAGCAGCCTCTTTCTTCCAAGGCTACCCGACTATGAATCCTTCACCCTCACCATCTATGAAGCACCGACACTGTGTTTTCGATACATTTCCAACACGGGACGTCGATACATTACTTCAAAAATACTAATATTTCGATACGTTCTGATACGCCTTAGTATTAAATAATATTTTTAATATAGAGTGTATTTCACATTAACAAATATAATAAAAGGAAAATCATAAGCACAACTAGTAGATTATCCATACAAAATTGATAAATACCTCAACTAGTGAGTGGATGTGGAGTGCTGCTAATAACATTTGCCTCTAACTCTGGCTCATCTAGGGAAAGGGCAGCACCATCTAAAGCTCCAACAACATTAAAGGTATCAACTACATCTCCATTAATGTCCCAATACTGACTTTCTCCTTCATTATATTTTGGACTCTTTCTTGACAAGAGCCGAAGGTTGCTATGTATGTGTTAGAAATAATATTAATCTATTATTATTAGAATAGTCTAGATTGTGGGCTTGGCCCATTAGGTCTTCCCATTAGGTCTTTTAGTCTCTATAAATAGAGAGCCTTCTTGTACAGTTATACACACTTGAATATACAATAATATTCAGATTCAATTTGGTATCAGAGCTCTCGATCCGAGGGCTCTGCTTCCGCATATATATCTTTTCCTTTCTTATTTACTGTCGTGCATCATACCGGCAAACCCTTTTACCGCCGTGCATCATACCGACAACCTTTTTCAACCCTCCGAACATTGTTAGACCCTTTTTCGATCTCAGATCGTCATCCTCCTTCATTATTTGACCGGAAAACACTGTTCACATCACCAGAAACATTGTTCTGTCACTGTTCATCACTGTTCCGGCCACCTTTCCGACGAGAAACCACGCGATCAGGATCCCCTCACGCCGGCGACCGTTTCTGTCCAAGACCCTTCCCAAACGGCTGCAGCACGCGCCACCACAGCCGTCTGCGCGTGGGCCTCACGCGCCACCTCTCTCCCGCGCGTGTGCACTGTTCCGGCCACCTTTTTCGGCCAAACCAAGGCAGACAAGCTCGCCTCTGCCTCCTCCTTCCAGATCCGGTGCCCGTTCGTTGTGGGTCTCTTCCGTTCAGGGGTTTCCAGTGCAAAAGTTGCTACTTTGTTCCTTTTTCGCGTGACTTTTACCGTTTTTTGGTCGTCTGATTGCTGTTTCTGATGAAAGGAACCAGTAAACATCCTTCCGGCATCATTCAAGTGCTATTCCATCTATCACAACTCTGAAATTGACCAGATCTGCCACTTACAAGACCTGGTCTACCTCCGTTAAGGTCTGGTTTACCGGTCAAGGCCATGACAAACATCTCACCACTAAGACGACTGATATTTCCAAAGATCAGACGTATGAATGGGAGAAAGTTGATGTTCAGCTCCTCAGTATTCTTTGGCAATCCATTGATTCATCTCTTCTCAATATTTTCATTCCCTTTGAGACCTGCTATGATGTGTGGACGGAAGCCAAAAACCTCTACACCAATGATATTCAGCAACTTTATTCCATTGTCTCCCAGATGATGGATTCGCGCAAATCACCCGAAGCTCGTATGGAAGTTTATGTTGGTAAGATTCGTTCTTTGATGCAAGAATTTTTGGATGCTGCAGATGCTACAGTGTACAGGACGCAAGTGGAGCGTCTCTTTACGGTTGTGACTCTCTCTGGTCTCCCTAACGCATTAGAAAGTGTTCGTGAGAACATTCTAACCAGTACTGAGATTCCCAGCATATCCCAGACCTTTCAGCGCCTTCTGAATCTTCAAGATAAGGTGGCGCCCGCACACGTGCCAGCTACTGACTTTACTGCCCTCTTGTCTGATTCTGCTGCTTTGATCTCTCGTGGTAATTGGAACAATGGTGGACGCGGTCGTGGTCGTGGTCGCGGACAAGGCGGTCGTGGGCCCATGACATCATATGGCCCAGGCAGGCGCGGACAGACGACGTCATATGGACAGGGTGGCCGAGGACAAAGGCCTCGGTGTAATTATTGCCAAAATCTGGGCCACATTGAAGAACGTTGCTACAGAAAGTACCCTCACTTGAAGCCACCACATATGAACTTTGCTCAAACAGATGTTGTGCCGCCCTCTACCGGATCAGTGACTATTTCCGCTGCAGACTATGAGGCCCTTCTCCAGAAAAGTTCTTCTCAGCCACCTGCTCCAGATACTGGTAATCATGTTGCTTGTTTTTCTCAATCGTCTCTTGGACCCTGGATAATAGACTCAGGCGCTACTGATCATCTTTGTGGTAATAAGGATCTCTTTACTTCCCTTACCTTTTCTAATAATCTTCCCTCTGTTACTCTTGCTGATGGCACCAAGACTCCTGCTCGTGGCATTGGACAAGCCAAACCAACTCCCTTCTTGACTTTAACCTCTGTTTATTATATCCCTGGCATTCCTTTTAATTTAATTTCTGTTAGTCAATTGACCCATTCTCTTTCTTGCTCTATCACCTTTTCTAAACAGTCTTTTTCTATGCAGGATCCGTGTACGGGGAAGAAGATTGGAGCGGGCAGTGAGTCACGAGGTCTCTACTATCTGCATGCACCCTCTGCTCCAGTTGCATGCTCTCTCACAGAGTCTCCTGAGCTTCTCCATAGTCGTCTGGGTCATCCAAGTCTCTCGAAGCTTCAGCATATGGTTCCTTTTTTGTCAGGTCTTAAGTCTTTGAATTGTCAGTCTTGTCAGCAGGGAAAGCATACTCGCTCTTCCTTTGCTAGTAGAGTCAATAAGAGAGCTGCTGCTCCCTTTTCTATTGTTCATTCTGATATTTAGGGTCCGAGTCGGACTATGTCAGTTTTGGATTTTCAGTATTTTGTAACCTTAATTGATGATTTCTCCCGTTGCACTTGGGTTTATTTAATGAAAAATCGTTCTGAGTTATTTTCAATTTATCAAAAGTTTTGTGCAGAAATAAGAACTCAATTTGGCGCCTCTATTCAAATCTTGCGCAGTGATAATGCAAAAGAGTATGTGTCTCTTGAATTTTCTAAATTTCTGGATACACATGGGACGATACACCAGACTACCTGTCCCCACACTCCACAACAAAATGGAGTCGCTGAACGTAAAAATAGACATCTAGTTGAAACTGCACGTACCCTTCTCATTCATATGAACGTCGCACTCCGTTTTTGGGCAGATTCTATTATCATCTCATGTTTCCTTATCAACCGCATGCCCTCTTCTGTGCTAAATAATGATGTTCCCCATAGTATTTTGTTTTCCGGAGCACCTTCTTATCCTCTGCCTTACATATTTTTGGTTGTACTTGTTTTGTTCATGATCTTACTCCAGGGAAAGACAAGTTGACATCCAAGGCCTTCAAATGTATTTTCCTTGGGTATACACGTTTTCAAAAAGGATATCGTTGCTATTCTCCTGATCTCAAGCGTTATATCGTTTCTGCTGATGTCACTTTCCTTGCTCAGCAGCCTTTTCACTCTACTCTGTCTCCAGTGTCATAGGTTGATCAGGTCCTTCCTGTTCCTTTTCTTGACTTGTCTTTACCAGCTGCAGGTGACCCTATTCCAGAGGAGCAACCCATTACCTCCATACCTGCAGATCGTCCTCTCCTCACATACCAGCGTCGTCAGCCTGCACCTCCTCCGACTTTGCCTCTTGATGACTCATCGCCCTTTCCTGTCGGCTCTTCTCCTCCGGATCCTCCATCAGAGACTCCTCCCATTGCCCTTCGGAAAGGTATTCGATCCACTCGAAATCCTCATCCCCTTTATTCTTTCTTGAGTTATGACAGACTTTCTTCACAACATTTTACTTTTGTTTCTAGTCTCTCTTCTGTTTCCATCCCTAAAACCACAGGTGAAGCACTATCTCATCCAGGGTGGCGCCAGGCGATGCTTGATGAAATGCAGGCACTTCACTCCAATGGCACTTGGGGTCTTGTTCGTGCTCCTCCCGGGAAGTCTGTTGTTGGTTGTCGATGGGTGTTCACAGTTAAAGTTGGTCCTGATGGCACTGTTGATCGCCTTAAAGCTCGCTTAGTGGCCAAGGGATAGACATAGATCTTTGGTCTTGATTATGGGGATACCTTTTCTCCTGTTGCTAAGATGGCTTCTGTTCGCCTGTTTCTTGCCCTTGCCGCCATTCATCACTGGCCCCTTCTCCAACTTGATATTAAGAATGCTTTTCTACATGGTGACTTGCAGGAGGAAGTTTATATGGAGCAACCACCAGGTTTTGTTGCTCAGGGGGAGAGTTCTAGAATGGTATGTAAACTTCGGAATTCTTTATATGGCCTGAAGCAATCTCCTCGGGCCTGGTTTAACCGTTTTAGTTCAGTTGTTGAATCCTTTGGCTTAATCAGAAGCAAAGCCGATCATTCTGTCTTTTACCGGCATAGCTCTTCTGGCCAGTTCGTTTATCTCCTGGTCTATGTTGATGACATTATCATTACAGGCAGCGATCAGACCGGGATTGATCAGTTGAAAGAGCATTTATTCAATCAATTTCAGACCAAAGATCTTGGCAGACTTCGATATTTCTTGGGGATCGAAGTCGCACAGTCTAGGCGGGGCATTTCCATCTGTCAGAGGAAGTATGCACTGGATATCCTAGATGAGACTAGCATGTTAGGCTGTAAACCCGTTGATACACCTATGGACCCCAATGTTAAGTTATTACCAGGACAGGGGGAGCCACTGCCAGATCCTAGTCGCTACCGCCGACTAGTTGGAAAATTGAATTATCTTACTGTGACAAGGCCAGATATCTCCTTCGCAGTGAGTGTTGCAAGTCAATTTCTTGATTCTCCCTGTGACTCCCATTGGGATACAGTTATTAGAATTCTCCGATATATTAAAAAGGCGCCAGGAAGAGGTTTATTATACACAAATAAAGGGAGTTCAGAGATCTCTAGTTATTCAGATGTTGACTGGGCAGGTTCTCCTTCAGATAGACGATCCACCTCAGGGTATTGTGTTCTCTTCGGAGGAAATTTGATCTCTTGGAAGAGTAAGAAGCAAACTGTGGTCGTCAGATCCAGTGCGGAGGCAGAATATCGGGCAATGGCAAATGCAACCTGTGAGCTCATCTGGCTGAGACAATTGCTTAAGGAACTCCATCTCTGTGAACAACGGCCTATGAAGTTCATTTGTGACAATCAAGCCACTTTGCATATATCATCTAACCCAGTCTTTCATGAGAAGACCAAGCATATAGAAATTGACTGTCATTTTGTTAAAGAAAAGATCCAGTCAGGGGAGATCGAGACAGCATTTGTCAATTCCAATGATGAACTTGCGGATGTATTCACTAAAGCTCTTAGAGGTCCCCGAATAGATCATATTTGTAACAAGCTGGGAGCTTTTGATATATACGCACCAGCTTGAGGGGGAGTGTTAGAAATAATATTAATCTATTATTATTAGAATAGTCCATATTGTGGGCTTGGCCCATTAGGTCTTCCCATTAGGTCTTTTAGTCTCTATAATAGAGAGTCTTCTTGTACTTTTATACACACTTGAATATACAATAATATTCAGATTCAATTGTATGTAAACTAAGTCTTCAGCTCGTTTAGTACTCCAATTGCTTTCAGCACATGATGAAGAAGAGGGTTGTGCAGTGAGTTTCAAAGCTAGCTTTTTAAGCAAAGGTTGATATCGATTTTATTGTATATCGATTTTCAATAAGCTCAAATACTCTAAAATCTCCCTTCATTTGAACAAAGTTGGCATGCTCCAAATTTACTGTAGACCTTTCCTCCACACTAGAAAAATGTCTCCTAAAGAACTTTTTTACTTCTAAATTAATCTCCACAGCAAAAGAGGAACAGAAGAACGACGACGGTGAACCAAACAGTGGAGGAGGAACAAAAGAACGATGACGGTGAACCAAACGGCGACGGTGGAGGAGGAACAGAAGAATGACGACGGTGAACCAAACGGTGGAGGAGAAAGAACGACTGTGAACGATACGGTGGAGGAGGGAATAGAAGAACAACGACGGCCAACCAAACGGTGGAAGAAGAACAACGTTGTCAAATCGAGATGAGTAGAACTTTAAGCGAGCTCTCAGATTTCGATTGATTTAGGGTATTCTTGGGCCAAAAAACACCATTCATTTTTTTAAATTTACCGAAGTGCCATTTGACTATATTTGACCCATCTGATACGCCAAAATGAGTATCCGAAATGTTTCCGCATCGGACGTGTGTCCGATACGTTGGAATTTTTTTTTTTCAGGTATTCGTGCTTCATACCTCACCATATGATTCAAGTCCAGAGGCTTCGGTAATGGTGGTGGATCGACTACTACCGATGGTTATAACGTCGTTGGCTCTTGTGCACTTAGAGCCTTGCTCATATTTATACTCTCTTCACTTTGTATACCTTCTTCCTTATGCTTTGTCATCGCCAAATTGAGTGGTTGACTTTTATCTGTTGCCATGGATTCCCCTTCGTTTCTCCTCTTTCTTTTTTTTGGGGGGGTATTGACAACCTTCTCGTCTATAGTGCATTTTTCTACAATAGTCTATGTTTCATGCTTCTCTTCCACGATCTTTGTCTCCTTCTCTTCCATGTTCTTTGTTTTCTCAACCAAAGTCCAAAAAATCTTTTTGCCTCTGCGTTTTTGACTTTGGAAAGTCTGATTTTGCATCTTAATCTGCTAAACATATCTCAGGCTTGTATCTTTGTAAAAATGCCTTCAAAAAAGTCCACCAACTAGCATTCGGATTGAGCCAACTCCAACATTTGTACCAACTGAATACACTCCCTTTAAGCCTCATCACAGCCTCTGTCAACTTCTCATCTTCATGGCTTCTGCCTACCTGGAAATAAAGTTCAAAAAAGATTAACCATCCCAAAGCTTAATTGTCTTCTCCATTGAACTTGGGAAATTGCCCTTTTAGATCTCAAGCGATCATTTAACTGTTGCATAACTTCTTCATCCATATTCTCTCTTCTTAGCATGGCCATGATTCATAGAGCTCCTACATCAGAAGCTCTAATAGCAATTAAAAGGATCTTCTACTCAAAAACAAAAAAATAAAAGGTTTACAAGGGAATTACCTGGATAAAAACTAGATTTTATATATTGAAAGTGTTGAGATATATAGTCCCACATTGGTTGTATGTGCAACTAATGTGGAGTTTATAAGGCCTTGGGCACTCCCACCCCTTGAGCTAGCTTTTGGGGTGGTGTATCCCAAGGTTCTTTACATGGTATCAGAGCCTCGCCACCCCCACTTTCTCTTGTGGACTTTCTTAGCACAGGTAGGTTGGGCCTGTTGCATCTTCCACTCTTCAAGCCCAATGGGCTCTTGTGTGAGGGGGCGTGTTGAGATATATAGTCCCACATTGGTTGTATGTGCAACGAATGTGAAGTTTATAAGGCCTTGGGCACTCTCACCCCTTGAGCTAGCTTTTGGGGTGGTGTATCCCAAGGTTCTTTACAGAAAGTATAGAGAAAAATTACAAGCAATAATAATAGCAGTAGCCGCTGAAATAGGAAGATTACAAAACTGTGAAAATGACAAGAAATTAATAAGGTAAATGACATAAAGGAATTACAAACAATAGATGCAATTCGACCCTTCTCTCCCAGGTTCCTAGCCCAGTCCCAACTTTCTCATATGCCCTATACTAAACCCCCCCTTTCCTATTTGTAACCAACTCCCTCGCAAAGTTAGTTAGCCACCTCAGCACCTTTTGGAGCCCCTGTTCCCCTATGATTGCACTTAAAATACACCCTGAAATAGTATATTCGTATCATATTTCTTTCTAAATTAATTGGATGTTTGGTGAAAGTAGAGAAGTTCATTGCCACCACACAAGCAGAATTTCAGAAGCAACATCAGAACAACACATGTTGTTGCCCCCTTGCTCTTCCTTTCGCCTTGTGCATTGTGTCATTGGTATTTTGACAATTGAAAACACTTTTTCCAGCCAATGGCCAAACAAATAAAGTAACTTTAAATACTTCTTGAATGATCACTCCAAAATGGGAGGAGGTTTTACAAAAGCAAAGTTTAAAAAAGCATTATTCCCTGAAAGTAGAAATTGTATAACACGGCCAAACAGGAGCCCAATCCTATCATGAACCTCAATAAAAATCAAGAAAAAAGAAAATAAAGTTGAACACTAGACCAAAAAAAGACTGCATAAGAATGGTTGGAACAACAAAAAGAAACAAAAAAAAGAAGTAATCTACCAGAATCTAACCAAATAGACTTTTAAAAGCATAGGGTTCCATACGGCTAAAGTTAAGAATTAGCCCCTATGAACTCCCAGTTAGGCAAGGACCATTACCAATGACACCTCTAGCAAAAAATGCAAAACAAGACAATCCTACATTAAAATGAAACCTACCCGCATCCTGCACAAACTAGTGGTCAGCCTCGATATCCATCTGTCTCCAAATTCCTATTGTCCTTAACAATACTCCTTTCTAAACACTTTCCAAGTCATTGACTGTTTTAACATATTACAACACTAATAACAAAGGGATAGGTTATTCTACCTGCCTTTTTTTCTGTTTATCTTTGACTACCACTCTCCAACACCATTAGATCAGAATCTCAACTAAAGTGATAGACAAAGGTAGGCAGAAAAAGAGGTAGGTAGAATAACCTATCCCAATAACAAATAAACAACGTTCTATAGTATTTTAAACGAAAATATTTTATAGTACTAGATAACAGGTTTAGAGTAAATTTTGTTCAAAATCCTTAGGATTAAAATATACAGCATTTTTTAGCAGATGGGGTGAGAGGATGTATTCGATCCTCCCCAATACCATCTTTGGGAGGGGTTTCAAGCCTTAATCCTGGACCCGCCCCGAACATGATTGCCTCCCATGGATGATACTTGTGGTTTATCCATATATATATGGGTAAAGATCATTTTACACCAGTGTAAGTTACACTCTTAATCTTAGCCGTTAATCCCACTTTTATCTAAGGGCTCAAATTTTTTAGTAATGTGAGCCATTGGATACAAGTGGATCAATGGTCAAGATTGAGTGTAAGACTTCTAATTCTTACACCGGTGTAAGAATATCCTGCCCCATATATATATATATATCATTTCTAAAAGATCTTAATTCAGAGTTGTTACCATAATATGGCAAAACCATTATTGAACAAACACTTATCAGTTGCATATCAACAAAGGATGAATCCATATCCAATGCCCTTTCATGATAGGTAAAATAAAAATTTGAGGTAGCATTAACCAGAACTATCGTATTCCAATCCATATTTTCTCATAAACAGGCCTTTGTTATGTGCCGCTGGATAAGCAATATGGTGTTCTACAACAGCAAAACAACGTAAAACATTCAAGGCTGAAATCTGAATGAAATATTCACAATTAATGTCACTTCTCAGACCACAGAGAGAAAAGCGGGCTGGTAAATATTGATGAGTACTGTCAGCCCAACAATGAAAGCAAGGTTAAAAAAAAAGGTTACATTTTCCTACTGATCAACAACAGAACAAATAATAGCTTAATTAAAGCTATATTCATCATAACAAGTTCACATATAGACCTTAGTTTCATGCAAAATTTAACATTATCCGTATCCAAAAAAAAAAAATTAACATTATCCACCTTCTCAAATCACTCAACCCATAAAACAAACTTGGTACAGTTTCTCTACTTGACATGACCGTGAAGCAAACCGAGAGCAACACTTGCCATAACAGGAGATAAACTAGTCCTTGGATTCATTAAGAGAGAAAATGGAATGGAAACAGTGATTTATGGTCTAAAATGCATGAAATAGACTGATTAAAAGAAATAGAGTTTTCAAAACTTTTAAAAGAAAAAAAAAAAAGAACAATGTTTCATTCTACTAATAGATTCCCAAACACAAATTCCTTGCACTTTTTACATAAGAAACCATTTAATCAACTTCAAGGACTCACAAACGACATCACATTCACTGGGGTGCTGATTTCCGACACCAAACAGAAGGCCATATCAATAATTATCATAGACCCAATTTCAAAGCATATCAACAAAGGCCAAATAAACAATCTCGTTGAGAGAATACCGGAAAGCGGTGACTGAAGAGAAATCACTGGCGCTCTGCATGACAGAGAGGGAAACAAGAGCAAAGGAGAACTGAAGAAAACGCAAAATGAAACCACCGAGCGTGCCAGGCATGCCCTGTATGTCCTTCAAGGTATGCCTTGGCATCGCATGGTCAGTGAGTGGTGGGGCTTCGATTGGGTGAACTGAAGGCCGAACCATAGACATCGCAATTAGGTAAGCATGGAACGAACAATCCCCTTCTTCACTGTCCACTCTTGCCTCTTGCTCTCTCCGCTCCTACAACACCACCAAGTGGATCAATAAGGGCCTTTTGCTTTTCTGCGCTATTACTGCTTTAAATTGCTGCTCTAAATAATGTGTAGAATATTATTGCTTTAATTTAAGAGCGCACATGTTATCAAAAAAAAAAAAATTTAAGAGCGCACAATGATTATAATTTACTAAAATTTAATAGTGATTGTATTTGTTATTTTATTTTTTAGAAATTGTGAATGTATCTTTATATGTATATTTTACGATCAATTTTTGTCGAAATTCTTACATATATTTTACTAATATATTTTTATTTTGAGCTTTTTATATAGAAGGTTAATTACTTTATTTTGCTTATTTATTGAATAAATTTGTAGCCTGGGCATTTCACAAAGCTTAAAATGAAAAATAAATAGAAGATTTTATTATTTTTGTTCATATGTATTATTTATTATATTATATAATTAATTTTGAATGGAATTTTGTTGGATCTTTAAAAAAAAATTAAACCCATAAACTAATTAAAAATATGAAAGACAAAAGAAAAAACTATTATTTGACGCATACACCCTAGAATGAGAAAACAATTCATATTAAAAACAAAATCCAATAAAAATAACATGTCACATTATTGGTGCGGGAAGGCTAAGCAACTTCTTTCGAAAGCAAAAACTAAGCTTTCGAAAGCAAAAACTAAGCTTCTGACTTATCTCAAACTGTACTGATATTTGCAAGAACTATTGAAGAGTCAATGCTCACTTGTGAGGAAGTATTTCAAGACAAACAAACATGATAAAATCAATATAAGAAGTTTTAATAATTACAAGCTTTTTTTGTACATTAAAATTGTTAGAAATCAAAAAACTCTATAGAATAGTAATTCATTTGTATTTCTTCTATCTCAATAGAGGTCATTATATACAAAGTCCTAGAGTTACAAATCAAGCTACAAATCAGCCATAAATCAAGAAAGAAAATTACAAATAATCAGGAAATTAAAACTCATAAAATCTCTCCACATAATTCCTACAATCACTCTATGTAACGGATTCCCTTTAATTACTACATAAATTGGTCAATCAAATCAGAAATTAAATCTTTTCAATTATAAAAAATATACAACTCGACACTCCCCCTCAAGTTGGAGCGTAGATGTCAATCATGTTCAACTTGTCAATTGCACCTTGAAAAACTCTTTCAGAAACAGCTTTAGTAAGTATATCAGCTAATTGATCTTCAGATTTAACAAATGGGAACTGTATAATTTTCTGATCTAGCTTCTCCTAGATAAAATGTCGGTCAATCTCCACATGTTTGGTTCGGTCATGTTGCACAGGATTATTTGCTATTTCAAAGGCAGCCTTGTTATCGCAGTGGAGATTCATTGGTTTGTCATAACAAATTCCCAAGTCTTTTAATATGTTGTTGACCCATAATAGCTCACATACTCCTTGAGCCATGCCTCGAAATTCAGCTTCTGCACTTGATCTTGCTACTACTTTCTGTTTCTTGCTTTTCCAAGTAACTAAATTACCTTCCACGTAGGTGAAATAGCCTGATGTGGAATGCCTTGTTGTTTTATCTTGTGCCCCATCAGAGTTAGTGTAACCTTCAACACATATGACATTGTTTTTTGAGAACAACAATCCTCGTCCAGGGGCACCCTTTAAGTACCTCAGAATTCGCTACACTGCATTCATGTTATCTACGCTTGGTTTGTGCATAAAGCGACTTACAACACTTACGGCATATGCAATATCTGACCTCGTATGAGACAAGTATATCAGTCTTCCAACCAACCTTTGGTACTAACTAATATTTGTTGGCTTTTGATTCTGAAATATTTCAAGCACATGATTCATCTTAATCGGTGTTTCTGTTGGCTTACACGCGAGCATTCCAGTCTCAGTGAGGAGATCTAGTACATATTTCCTTTGTGAAAGATAAATACCTTGTTTTGATCTTGTTATCTCAATTCCCAAGAAGTATTTCAAGTCTCCTAGATCTTTCATTTCGAATTCACTTGCTAGTTGCTTTTGCAGAAGTTTCATCTCATCTATGTCATCTCCTGTCAGGACCATGTCATCTACATAGACAATCAATACGGTCATTTTTCCTTCCTTGTGTTTAATGAACAAGGTGTGGTCAGCATTGCTTTGTTTATATCTGAATCTCCTCATTGCAGAAGAAAATCTCTCAAACCATGCTCTAGGGGATTGTTTAAGTCCATATAAGGCTTTCTTCAATTTACAAACTTTATTCTCACTAAAAGAACTTTGTTTGACGCCTGGTGGTATCTCTATGTACACCTTTTCTTCGAGATCTCCATTTAAAAAGGCATTCTTTACATCAAATTGTCGTAGTGGCCAATCTCTATTTGCAGCTATGGACATAATTATCCGGATTGTATTGAGTTTAGCTACTGGTGCAAAGGTTTCCTAGTAGTCTACTGCATACTTTTGCGAGTATCCTTTTGCCACCAATCTAGCTTTATACCTGTCAATGCTTCTATCTGCCTTGAGCTTTATAGTAAACACCCACCTACATCCAATGGTTCTTTTGCCATCCGATAAGGGCACAAGCTCCCATGTAGAGTTATTTTGCAAGGCCTCCATTTCATCATTCATTGCCTTCTTCCAATTCGGATCCTCCAATGCATCCTGCAAATTACTAGGGACAGATATACTGGACAATTAATCAACAACAAGAGCATATGACTCAGACAACCTGTGATTAGACACATAGTTACTAATAGGATATTTAGCTTTAGCATTGGGGTCAGGTTCATACAGTTCCTTTGCTACACCCTTATTGATCCTATGTGATCTTCTGAGAGTTACGTCACCAGAATCAATCATGGTTTCAGTAGGAATATCAGGAAACACAATGACACTTTCAGTAGTGGGTAGATTATTATTCTGAAAGATATTTTCTTCAAGAGGAGTAGGATTAGAAATTACCTCTGTTGGATTATGGTGGTCCCGAAGAGATCCCTCAGTTTCTGGTGTTAAGCAAGGTATCTTTGTTGTTACCAGAGAGTCAGAGTGTAAGACTTCAACATTCTCCACACCTGTATATGTTGCTTCAGTTCCTCCTCCATTCAAAGTGGCTAATTGGTCTTGCTCCTCATAGTAACTTTCCCCCTGAAGAGAAGACCCAGAAACTCCCCCTGAATAATAAGGTTCAAATTCCCGAAAAGAGACATCTAAAGTGATATGTACTTTTTGTTGTTGGGGATCATAACACCGGTATTATTTTTGAACATCAGAGTAACCAACAAACACACACATTTTAGTACATGGATCTAGTTTGTTACGCAGTACTTTGGGAATATGGACATAAACAGTGCAGCCAAACACACGAGGCTCAAGATTGGGAATATGGGGAACTGAAAGTAGTGATTCAAACTTCTGTTACGGAGTCACAAAGTTGATGACACTAGAAGGGGTACGATTAATCAAATAAGCAGCAGAGCGAACAGCTTCACCCCAGTAAAAACGGGGCATATTCATGCCAAAGAGAGAAGCACGAACAACCTCCATAAGTTGTTTATTCTTCCTTTCGGCCAAACCATTTTGATGTGGTGTATAAGTAAAAGAGGTCTGATGTCTAATTCCCATGTGATTCAAGAACTGCGCAAAAGATTTATCTGAATATTCGGTCCCATTATCAGACTGTAAAATTCGAATTTGGCATTGAAATTGAGTGGCTACTATAACACCTCGCACTTCTAAAACATGTATTAATATAGTAAATACGGATTAAAGGGTAGGATTAGTGAAAATCCTGAAAATTAGGTCAAAATACAAAGGAAGGGTAAAACGATAATTAGCCAAACACGTAACCCTAGGAAGGTAAAATTGAGTAAGAGGTCTCAAATAATAAAAATAACCCTTGAAATGGATTCAGAACGAAAAATTAAGTGGATAGGCAAGTTTCAGAAATTTTGGTGAATAGTGTTTTTACCGAGTAAAAATATTGCGGTACAGTTGCACCGTAAAGCGCACCGATAGAATTTTGAGCTCTAGGTTTGAATATAAGTTATAAATGGTATATAGGACTAGAAAATATGATTTCCGGTGAAAATTGATGGAAATTAGTGTGTTTGGGGAAGCGTGCCCTCGACGCACGCAACGCTTAAAACTGTGATTTCTCCGAACGACCGGAAAACTCCGGATTCATCTTACAAAGGGTAATTAAAGGACAATGGTTAATGTTAATAATTAGAGTTTCTAAATAGTCTACGAGTTAATGAACGTTTAGTGGTTTAAGCGGGAGATTTGAATTAGTTTGAATCGCGTGAGGTGGCGGTGGGACCCACCTCACTTAAGTGACTTGTGCCACATGGCCAAATCACTATTTCATCATCCCCTTCCTCCCTCTTTCTTCTCCAAACCCGCAGCCCCTTCATTGGTATGCAAAAATTGCTTTGAAAACTTCATTTCACCATAACTACATCAAATCTCCACCAAAATTAATGTTCCACTACATGAAATTTGAAGTAAAACATCATCCGAACGCAACCGTGCTACTCCCAACCCTTGAAACTCACTCATTTGGGAGAAATAGGGAAAAACCAGCTACGACCTAGGAGGAAATTTTAGGGTTTTTAGAGTTGTTTTCTCAAGCCATTGCTTGGGGATCACTTGGAGGAGTCTTGTGACTTGATTGTGGGTAAGTTTCAACACTTTTTGTTGGTTGAATTGATAGATCAATTTTCATGAAACCTAGAGCATGTTTGTGTGATTGATGTAGTTAGAGATCTCAAATTAAAATTGTGTATTAGATAAAAGTGACTTAGAATGATGTTTTGGAGTGATAAATGTAATAAAAATTATTGTGGATTTATTTGGTAACTTAGGCAAATTTTGGATTGGATGATTCAACACTTTATGAAATGACTATGTGGGATGATCGTGTAATTGAGTTGTGGAGTATTTGTATGAGTTAATAGTAGAATTGTATGTTGTGTGGAAATGTTTCTCTTGGTGTAGGGCCATGAACAATTCGGCCATATTTGGAAAAATTGGGGTTTTATGTTGTGAAATTATTTGATGAATGTGTTGTGTTGTTAAATGGTTTTTACAGGTGTTGTGAGGTGAATGGATGAATGAAAAATCAAAGAAAAAATAATTGAATTGTGGGGAGTTTGCAATTGGACCTAGAGTGAAATAAAAGGAAAAATGCGATTGTGATGGTGTAGGATGGAATGTGGCACCTAAAATGGTATTGTGGTAGCCTTGGGATGCTAAAGAAAAATGAAAAGAAAATTTAGGAAAATATTTTGGAAAATAACACTTAAATGACCGAACCTACCATTGTGTAGGGGAGAATTTTGATATTTTGTAATCTTGGTTGATTGCACTCTGTATTGATGATCCCTGTGTGATCATTGTAGGTCACCTCCCGCGGAATTGAACCATGAACCGTGAGCTCGGTGGGTTGCCCTTGGTCTCGGGCCAAAGGGATTGTGGTAAGCACTCCTGAACCATGCATTTATGCTTGGTAATTTGTATGTATTTGGTGAATGGAAATTAAATTGGAAATGTCCTATGTGTAGGCATATCTGTTGTACCTAGCTCGGGAACGTATTGCACTGGAGCTGTGAGAAGGAGATTAGTAAGGTAATCCCTTGGTACTGGGGTTTGATCCCCGTGTGTGCTCAACCATGCCCGTTGAGGGTAGTGGTAGGAAATGTATGTGAATAATGTAGTAAAACATGTTCATGCATATTGTATGTATAGTGGTACATAGGATGTACCGTGTCTCTGGCCAGTAGACAGTTGCCTTCGGACGTTACGGACTTCCACTAGATAGGTCTCCATGAGGGAGTTCCAGTTGACCTGGGATCATGGTGTGTCATCCGGAGAGGAGCACACTAGGAAGTCTCGGGTGTATATGGATGGAGGGTGCCTTGGTTGATGTTTTGGGAACACTCCTTGGTTTGAAACTCGTAGGCTATGTGCCGAGGCCACTAGGCCGGACATTGCGAGGTATTGGCATTGACCATGCCAGCTTCGTCGTATTTTGTTTCCCTATGCTTCCCTACTTCACTAAATCCCTTGCTTTATCCCGTTTTAAATGTTATATTATGTTGTTGATATGCATCAAAGTGAGCCATTAGACGGAGTATTCTCCAGAACATCTGGGTTACTGAGATATATCTGTATATCTCACCCCGCTTTGGGAACTTTATTTTAGGTAGTGACTGTGGTGCTGGAGCGACGGGCAAGAGGCCCGTAGGTTGAGCATGAGAACTTATGTTTATTTTGCATTTTGGGGCCATGGGGCCTAGGCTATACTTAGGACTTGAACATCATATTGAGTTAGGATTATGCATTGTATCATTGATGTTCATGTCAGATTTTGTCTAAGTTTAGCTTATGTTATTGCATTTCATTTTGGAGGTTTTACGTTGTAATATTTGTCATTGAAGTTGTAAATTGTAATATGTTCATTGGAGACTTGATGTAATATTGAAGCATGCTATATGATAAAAAGGCAATAGGCCTATTCTATGATGTGAATGATGATTTATGATTCAAAAAATGCATGCAATTGGACCTTTGTGATTGAAATTAGTTAACTTGAAAAAGTAACATTGATTATGTATATTGAGCAAATTGAGTATAAACTGTGAAGGGTTGTAAGAGCACCAAGGCATTGCTGGTCCTTGTGTGCCACCCATGATTATTAGGCACAAATTGAGGTTAGACAACACATTTGCAAATATGGGATTTATTGGAAAAACAAAGGAAACTCTGGCGAAATTTCTAGAAATTGGCAGAATTTAGGCGAACTTTGGGAGAGCATATCTCCCTCCACATAAGTCTGATAGGGACATTCCATATGCCGTTTTGAAGATTGAGATGTCCTCTACCTTGTGGAAAATTTGGAAATTTTTTGGGCTGGACGCAGCCCTGTAGAATCCATTTAATTCAGACTGTCCATAACGCACCTGTGCAGGGGCTGTTTCTAGCAGTTTTTGGGAATTTTATTCCTGCTTCGTTTCTCGGTCAAATTAAGTGTATAATATGTCAAATTGAAGCTTGAGGTGTCTAGTTTACCTATAAAAATTTGAGAGCAACTGGTTGAGTGGAGTTTGTGGAATGTGTGATAGAATGAAGGTTGTTTGGAGCCGATTTGAGGTTGGCTGGCAGATTTGCTTGTCCAACTTCAAACAGCGATTCCGGAGCAAACGAGAATCTTATGACTCGTGTTATAGCTTGTTAGAAAGTTATTTAAGTCTAAAATAACATACTAAAAGATGAGGAGCGCGCGGCATGCGGTTTATCCGCAGTAATTAAATTACCGAACCATGTTCGGATAGGTAGAAAACATAAAAGTGAGATTTTAGCTAAGTGGGTTTATGGGAACCCCTTAGTGACTTGAGAGATGTAAAATAAGTTATAAAAGTAGTTTAAATAATTATTCCGCAAAGATTTTACAGTTACGGTCACAACTTTTATTTATTACGCTTTTTATTGTTTTAAACGCTCGCGTAATAAACGAAAAAAAGTTTACTCGCACTTTTATAAATGAACTGCTGTGATTGTAACTGCGCTTAATATCATAATTAATGTTAACAATACCGGTGTACCTGTTACAGCTACCATTTGGTGAAAGTTTTGGAAGGCTGTAAATATCACTTTTCTTATGCAACAACATGACCTATGTCATTTGAGTACATTCATCTATAAATGTCACAAAGTATCGAGCTTTAGACAGGGAAGGGACACCAGCCGGTCCCCAAACATCTGAGTGAGCAACTTCAAAAGGAATTGAACTTTTATTACTACTAGGAGAATAGGAAATACGATGGCTTTTTGCTAGTTCACATGTGTCGCAATGGAAATCATCAATATTCAAACTAGAAAATAATCTTGGATGTAATTTTTTCAAATAGCCAAAAGAGAGATGTCCTAGTCTTTTATGCCAAAGCCAAATTGTTTCCCGAGCCTTATCTTTACTATTGGCATGATTGACCTCTCCCAATTTATTCTGTCTTTTTCTGGTGACATCCACATAATAAAGTTTGTCTCGCTTAACACCGTAGTCAAGAGTCTTCCGAGTGAAAATGTCCTGGAACACACAAAATAAGGGCCAAAAGGTGACAGTACAGTTCAATGTATTAGTAAGTTGTGCTACAGAAAGTAAGTTATAGTCAAGGGAAAGGACAACCAAAACAGAAGTCAAATGAAGATGTTTAAACAGGATAAGAGATCCTTTAGCAGTGATAGAAGAGGTACTACCATTAGCAGTAGAAATGAATGATTGGGAAGAAGGGAAAAAACAATGCAACTTACTAGAATCCTATATCATATGATCAGAAGCTCCAGTGTCAATTATCCAAATATCATCTCTAGAACATGTAGGGACAAAAGGAGTTTTACCAACAATATCCGAGTAAGCAGCATTGGTAGTGGGCTGCTGGGGACTTTCATCAGAGGTAGTGGCCATTGCTTTGATGTGAGACTGATTTCGCAGTCCCTTTGCTAGATTAGAATAGAGGCTCTGATACCATGTTAGAAATCAAAGAACTCTATAGAATAGTAATTCATTTGTATTTCTTCTACCTCAATAGAGGTCATTATATACAAAGTCCTAGAGTTACAAATCAGACACAAATCAGGCTACAAATGAACCATAAATCAAGGAAGAAAATTACAAATAATCAGGAAATTAAAACTCATAAACTCTCTCCACATAATTCCTACAATCACTCCATGTAACGGATTCCCTTTAATTACTACATAAATTGGTCAATCAAATCAAAAATTAAATCTTTCCAATTATAAAAAATATACAACTCGACAAAAATAAATAACAGACAAAAAAAATAGAAAGGAAATAAAATAGAATAACTCCTAGCAAGTCTAGGCACACCTAGCGAACATCATATCCCTACAATCAGCCTAAAGATGGCACCATATCCTTGGGGGGATAGGGGTGGACCTAGGGCCCTAAATTTTAATTTTTCTATATATATAAAATAATGTTTTTAATTATAATAAGCTATTACCACTAATAGTTAGTCCCTTCTTAAAAATATTTATAATAGTTAATTTCTTTTATTAGTCTTAATAATACTTATAATTTTAAATTTTATTTTTGCCCCCTATTAAACAAAATTATGGGTCTGTCACTGCTAGGGGAGGGTCAGAAAAGTGAGTCTCGTCGGGTAATTCCAAATGCACCAACAAATAATTTGCTAGCAAATCCGCACACTGATTGTCCTTCTTAAGAACATGCATAAACTGAATATTCTATTGGCGACCAACAATTGCTTGTATTCGAGTCACTAGGTGTGTGCATGACAACCATTCTGTTCCTAGCACTATTTCTGAAAAGAAATAATTCTTTTCTATTTATGTGCCTTGGAACAGTTTCTGAGAAAAAAAATGTGTTTGATAATATGTTCTATTTTTATTCTGAGAATGATAATTACGCCTGATAAAACAACAAATAATATAATAAAAAGAATTCCTATTAAGCATAAAAAATTAATGATCATCACTTTACTTTCTATATGGTGTGGTGGTGGCGGCGACGGCGATAGTGGTGGCGATAGTGGCGGTGGCGGTGGCGGTGACGACGACAGTGGTTGCGATGATGGTGGTGGTGGTTGATGGCAGTGGTCGTTATGGTGATGGTGGCGCTGGTGAAGGCATGGAAGTGGTGACGATGGTGGTGGTGGTGGTGGCATGGTGACAATGGTGGGGATAGTTGTAGTGGTGGCAATGGTGATGGTAGTGGTTGGTGACGATGGTGTGATGGTGGCGGTGGCGTGGTGGTGGCGGTGATGGTAGTAGTGGTGGTGACAGTGGCATGGTGGTAGTGATTGTGGTGATGGTGGCGATGGGTGGAAGTCGTGGTGATGGTGACAATGGTGGGGGTAGTTGTGTTAGGATGATGGTGGTGGTGGTAATGATGGTCGTGGTAGAGAGTGATTAAGAAAGACAAGTGTTTCTCATTTTATGCCGGGAACAAAAATGCAGAAAATTTTTTATTCTTTTTTTTTGTTTTTTCCAGCACAAAAGTTATATCGGTTCATCCTAGGAACAAAAAATTAAATCGGTTTTACCGATCGAGTTTTATATCCATTTTTGTTCCTAGGAACATAAATTAAAAAAAATACTCCGGGAAGGTTATCATGCACACCCTAGATGAAACTCACGAGCTTCATTGTCTTTCTTAAAAAACAATGCAATGACTGTTTGACAGTCACTTTTCAACCAAAACATTTATTCATCCTGCCTCCCAAGCTAGCTCCAGTCATTTCAGTACACCCCATAATTCTGCCTGTAAAGCAGAGCATTGGCCAATTCTTACACCAAACCCTTACCAAAACACCCCTCAGGTCACACAGAAATCTGCCACGGGCTGCTAAAGCCGATTAACCCTTTGAAGCCTTATATGTGTTTTATTTGACAAATGAAGTCAAAGGAGGTTGCAAGCTAACATCCATGGTGAATTGATGTCTCGGCCTTGGCGTTGTGTCTGAAAAAGCAACATGTATCTCTTTCAAACAATCAAGTATTGGACAAGCAAGGTGTTGATCCCCATTAGATGAACTATCATGAATAACTTCATTCCTCCAGTTTCAAATATACCAACAACAAACAATATACAATGAACTCCAAGCAATCCCTTTGAACACAATATCATCATGATTCCAATTATCAAACACCCAATCATCCCAAGCGGCTTCAAAAAAATGAACTAGCCTATCATATGGCAAGAAACCATACCATAAATCACGAATGACCGGGCAATCACAGAAAATATGTATCAATGTCTCCCTCACCTGTTGACAAACAGGAAAGTCTGGATCAACCATTGACCATGAGCTAGTCCAATCTCTGGTAAGCAAACTCTAATGTAGTAGCCTCCAGAAAAACATGAGTACCCACTAAGGCCGTTTCCATTTCCACACCTTGATCCAAACCTCCTTAGAGAAAATTCTATGTTGGAAAGAATGCTTCGCAAGATATAAATAACAATTACTGACCTTTACAATAGCCTTACCATCCAATAACCAGAAGCTCCTATCAGGTCCATCACGCATAATAGGAGGGAGTGAGCCTCAAATTTTTGCCACCATATTCGAATCAGACAGTTGCTGCAATAAATTGAATTTCCACTTCTATCCTGGCCAATCACTTGATTGAGAGGGTTATAACGCCCGGCTGCTTGCAGGATCAATGATTGTCTCTTCCCAACCTCTGTCCAACATGTGGCAATCCTACACCTCCTGCCATATAATGCCTCATAAGGAGTCATGCCCAAGCTAGCATGAAAATTATTATTATAATAAAACTCTACCAGCGAAAGATGTGTATCCATCTTGTGCCCTACTCAAAGTGCAAGCTCTCAGTATATCCTCTAGAGTCTGAATGGTCTTCTCAGTCTGATCATTCGTCTGAGGATGATAAGCAGTACTTAGTCTCAACTAAGTGCCAAAAGCCCCTTGTAATGCACCCCAAAAACGATAGGTGAACTTCGGATCCCGATCACTGAGTATGTTATCAGGCATCCCATGAAGTCTCACTATCTCTCAGACATAGAGTTGAGCTAACTTTTCCGTAGTGAAGTTAACCTTCACCAGCAGAAAATGTGCATATTTTGTCAATCTATCTATAATCACCAATATAGAATCATAACCAGCCTGAGACAAAATAGGGCAGCGACTTCATAATTAAAATGGAATTAATCCACTCAACAAATGACTCTAAAATTTCATGGGGTTATAGCCTCATGTGTTAGCTTCACTTAAGTCCAAATATCACTCAATTTGGAACTCTCTAACTCAAGATATGCATGTTTTATTGATATCTTCCATTGCAATAGTAGGGATTCGAATCCCTGGTAGAAGGATTCGAATCCTTCATAAAATTTTCTGGATAGTAGTTAGACAGTGGCTTAATTCCATCATTTTTGCAGTAAGGATCTGAATCCCTATTGGAAGGATTTGAATCCTTCCTAGACAAAATAAAAAATGTAGTAATCAGGGACTATTACGATGGTTGGGATACTTTCCCATTTTCATTGTACACCTAAATGACCAATTTATCAATTACTAGGCCATACATACATAATTAGACCTCATTTAATGGTTTGTACATAAAGACCAACCTATTTATTAGGTATCAAGTTATTTATTTCTTACATAACTTGCATTATAGGTTATCTTTTAACATAGCTTGATACATACTTGAAACTTACACATTCTTGTATGTTTAAACCCTCCATGGGTCCTTTGTATCCCTAATTGACATTGAATTATATATCATTCATAATTCTAGCCATTTCAAGGCTTCAACTATGTAATCCATCAATTTCATCATATACTTCATTCATTCATACATAAAATTCATGAACATAGCATCTAACCATTGATTTACATCTCACAATGTACAATGCCATATATGTTATACAAAAGACCCTTATGCTTAGGGATTTCAAAATACACTCTTTAAACCATATGAAAATATACAGATCATAATTACAAGTTTGGCTCCAATAAATGTCTTAAGCCTATACAAAATATTCATTTAACTTACGCAAAGTATGGTAATGCATCATAATTCCCAAAGTATGGTCATATACATAAACTATATCCATCCTCCGGAATCTGAGCCTCATGCTCTATATGGGCTTCTTGCCCTATGAGATCATACCTCCTTCAGCTGGAGTACCTGAAATATCATACCACAGTAGAGGTGCGATTATAATCTCAATAAACCCAGGGTTTTTGGAGTATTCCTCTACCCATGAGTTTACTGCCCGCTTGAAATATTAGTATACATATGGTATGAAATACAATATATAGCTAGAGGCAAATAACAGTAATGATTGAAACTTATGCACCCAATACACTCAGGTCACCCTAATGAGTCAACACTCAAAGTAAGCGCCAATATGGAACTTCCAAGGGATAAGTTGTGCACCCAATACACTCAGGTCACCCTAATGAGTCAACACTCAAAGCGAGCATCAGTTCCCTGTTGTGCACCTAGTACACTTTGGTCACCTTAATGAGTCAACACTTAAAGTGAGCGCCACTATGAAAGTCCATAATAGTTCAAATGGTCAAGGAACATAAAATTGAATCATCACAAAACTTCAATTGTATATCGGTCCTTCCACTAATATACAATATAGCCCATAGTACTTGTCCACTGGTCCTTTCACCAATGATACGACATCCTCTATATGAATGTAGTCAGACCATATTACTAACACCACTCAATCATCCAATCAATAACCATTACTCCCATAGGATCATGATGGAATAACAAGAGGGATTAACCTCCAAAATCTGAAGGTTTACCTCTTAGAGCTTCCTTCCTTGCCATGCTTTCTTCAAGCCCAAGCAACTTAATCAACAATACTTTTCACACCAAGATCACTTATTTAAAGGTTGACAATACAATTATCATTGCAAATCACATACAAATTATCAAGTCAATACTTGAATATCATCAAAAGAATGAGTTTAGTGTACTCACCCTAACCTTGACCAAATCAAGATACAATATCCTTACTAATGGATCCATCCAAAGCTTGATGTTCCACTTGGATACCAATAGGTTCCACACTATGCATCAATCAAAAACCAATAACCTCCATCAAATTTCTATATAAAGCCTTATGGCATAACAACTCTACACTTTGTTCATAGGTTAACTTCCAACATAATACAATGGTGGTTTAAATGGTTGTTTCAACACTTTTTTATCATTAATCTTAACTCCTTAACAATTCTTCCAACATGACTCATGTCCAATTCAAATCATGACCTCTCACTATTCATAATTCCTCAAGAAAAACTTAAATACTTGAATCACCACAAAACTCAAGAAATATTAGGTTTTCTTACCATACAATCCCTTAGAATGGTAGTAAGATTAACTTCCCAACTCCAAAGAGATCAAAATCTCCTCCTAGCTCCAAAGAATCAATTTCAAGTTTTAGAAAAAAATTTGCACAATTGCATTTTTACCCTAAAACTTTCACAATTTGCACTTTTCCCCAAAAAGTGATTAAAATCTGATAATCATATTTTTAATCTAATTACTCTACCATAATCATGGAATAATTCATAATTACTCATTTTACTAGTTCAGGTTATTATAATGGTAGTCCCTCAAGTCATCAGGGACATTGCTTCAAATTTGGTCCAAGGGGCAAATAGAAGAATCAACCCACTTATTCTTCCAGAAGGAGATTGACTCTCTGTCTCCAATTTCCCCAACTATAAGTTGTCTTGCATATTCAACATAATATTGCAAATTACCTTCCAAAAAGGAAAATAGTCAGCCTTAACGATTGGCACTTGATCCACCTGCACCTTATATTTACCACGCAACACATGGGTCCCAAAAGAGTTAACTTCATTTTCAATACGCCAAGCACACTTCATTAGAAAAGCATCTTTCATCAAGGTTGTTTTCTTCAGGCCAAGCCCACCCATCTCCTTCAAACTAGTGAGGGTATCCTTGATATGAATAAGGAGACAACACCTAGTGATGCATTGTAATTGCCAAATGGGCCAATAACAAGATCAAGGGCCAAAAAGTTTAAAGAAGCTCTTAGTGGGTTGATCCAGCAAATGTGGGCTAATCATGAAGACATCAAGTCCAAATTTATTCATGATCAGAATTTAGTTAATGCCATCAATACAAGGGAGGTTGAGTGGAATGGGTAGCAATTTTCAATGTCAATTAATGCTTAGTGAGGCTGATAGCATTTTCAATGTTATTAATGCCTAGTGGGGTTGTTTCATATTTCCAATGTCATTAATGTTTAATGGGCTGATTAGAGTCTTTTCCTTTTTCCAAGTTGTCAACTTTAAATTAGTGTCTTTTCATTTGCTAGTCTTTTTCTATTTTTGGAGGAATGTTCCAAGTATAAATAAGGGAGAAAATAACTCTTGTGATGAGATTTTGAAGTCATATTATAATAGCGAAGTTTCATCTCTTTGGTTCTTATCTAGAACTCTGAACTTATCAAGAAGCTTGTTCTTGTGGCGTTCAAAACAGACTTATCACTCACCTTCTTCTTTCTTGAGTGTGGCGTCTTTATCCTTCTTATACCCTTGGTTCTTATCTTCCATAGATAATAGGTCAAGATTCTTTATTTCTTGTTTTAAATTCTTGATTGTAGAAACGATCCTAACTAAATTGGTCTTGGGTCTCACTATTCTTGGTGAGGTTCATATCATTTGGTATCAAAGCTAGTCTTCTATATCAGGTTTGATCTATCCTTATTTTATTGTTAATTTTTTTTTTCTATTTTATTCTCCTTGTGTCAACTACTCCCATTGGTACTGTTAAAAAAAAGAGAAAAACGAAAAAACAAACAAAATCTTAGTATCCTTAGAAGCAAAAAAAAAAAACGAAAAAAAATCTAGTATCTTCAAAAGCAAAAAAAAGGAAGAAAAAAAATGAAAAAAAAAATCTCATCCAAATTCCTAGAAGTAAAACTTGTCTCTTTGATTTTTTTTTTTTCAATTTTGTTCTTTTCTATTCCAGTGTGTACTTCCCTTTCTTACTTAATTTCAGTTATTGCTTAAATTTATTATCATTCCAACCTTTCTTTACCCTAATTCTTGACATAAAAAAATATTCTCTTGTTCTTCTTGTCTCGTTGTATTACATCTTGTGATCTGTTTGGATTTCTTCAAGAAAACTTCAATTGAGTTCAGCTAAGAACTAAAAGAGAGAATTCAAAAAAAGGGAAAAAAGGTAGGAGTGTGTGAGCTTATAAGAGGGTAAAAGCCTAATTTTGAAACACGAGTGTGAGAGCTACTAATTGGGAGAGAAATATGTGAGGGTGTGTTTGTGAGGATATTCAAAATTTTGTTTTTGCAGGAAAAAAATGTCTCAAGAGGGTGATGCTCAAATTCCTAAAGATTTCAAATTCTACTTTGAAGCCATGACGCAGAGATTTGAAAGATTGAACTTCAGGTTTGATGAAATGCAAGATAGAATAGAAATAGTTGAACAAAGGGAGCCACAACCGAGAACTTCAGAACATCAAAATGAAGATGACACCAATTCTACAGTTTATATGAGGAAGAATGAACGTCCACATGAAGGAAGAAGAGTGCGTAATGAAGAAAGGGTTGATAATATAGGAAGTATCAATGCAAGAAGGACGTCGCATTGAGTGTGATGCCTCAGGAATAGGTATTGGAGATATTCTAATGCAAGAAGGACGTCCCATTGCCTTCTTTAGTGAAAGCTAAGTGGAGCTGCTTTACATTACCCTCCCTATGACAAGGAGTTGTACGCACTGGTTAGGGCTTAAGAAACATGGCAACACCATCTTTGGCCAAAGGAATTTGTGATTCACATAGATCATGAATCCTTAAAACATTTGAGGGGCCAACACAAGCTGAACAAGAGACATGCCAAATGGATGGAATTCATTGAAACATTTCCTTACGTGATTAAGTACAAGAAGGGTAAGGAAAATGTTGTGGCTGATGCATTATCCTGAAGGTATGTTCTACTTTCCACTTTAACTGCAAGATTGCTTGGATTTGAGTACATATTGTATTGATGATCTTGACTTTGGTAATGTATTCAAAGCATGTGAGAAAACTGCATTTGGAAAGTTCTTTAGACATGAGGGATATTTGTTTATAGAGAAACAATTGTGTGTGCCTAAAAGTTCATTGCGGGAGTTTCTTGTTAAAGAAGCTCATGGGGGGAGGTTTGATGAGGCATTTTGGAGTGTCTAAAACCTTAGGTGTTCTGCATGAACATTTCTTTTGGCCTCATATGAAACGTGATGTGGAGAGAGTCTGTGAGGGATGCATTACTTGTAAATAAGCTAAATCTAAAGTTAAGCCTCATGGATTGTATACTCCTTTGCCTATAACTAATGAACCTTGGGTAGATATATCCATGGATTTTGTTTTAGGATTGCCTAGGTCAAAGGGGAGGTAAGGATTCAGTGTTTATGGTTGTTGATAGATTTTCAAAAATGGCACATTCCACTCCATGTCATAAATCCAATGATGCATCACATATCTCTGACTTGTTTTTCAAAGAAATTGTAAGATTGCATGGTATTCCCAAAAGTATTGTTTCTGATTGAGATTCAAAGTTCTTAAGTTATTTTTGGAAAACTTTGTGGGATAAACTAGGAACAAAAATTTTGTTTTCTACTACTTGTCACCCACAAACAGATGGGCAAACAGAGGTGGTTAATAAGACTTTATCTGCATTGTTGCATTCTTTGATTCAAAAGAATTTGAAATCATGGGAAGAATGTTTGCCACATGCTGAATTTGCATATAATAGGACAGTCCATTCAGCATCTAACTTTTCACCATTTGAAATCGTGTATGGGTTTAATCCACTATCTCCTTTGGATTTAACTCCTTTACCAGTAAGTGAACATGTTAACTTAGATGAAAAGAAGAAGGCTAAACTTGTTAAACAGATTCATGAAAAAGCTCGGCAACACATCGAGAGGAAAACTGAATAATATGCCAACCAAGCCAATAAAGGGCGCAAGAAAGTAGTTTTTGAACCCGGAGATTGGGTTTGGCTACATATGAGAAAGGAAAGATTTCCAGCCCAAAGATGTTCCAAACTGCTTCTAAAGGGTGATGGACCATTTCAAGTGATTGAGAGGATAAATGATAATGCCTACAAGCTTGACCTCCCAGGTGAGTACAATGTTAGTGCAACATTTAATGTTTCTGATTTATCTCCTTTTGATGTAGGTGCAGATTTGAGGACAAATCCTTTTGAAGAGGGAGGGGATGATATGAATAAGGAGACAACACCTACTGATCCATTGCAATTGCCAAATGGGCCAATAACAAGATCAAGGGCCAATAAGTTTAAAGAAGCTCTCAGTGGGTTGATCCAGCAAATGTGGCTAATCATGAAGACATCAAGTCCAAATTTATTCATGATCAGAATTTAGTTAATACCATCAATGCAAGGGAGGTTGAGTGGAATGAGTAGCAATTTTCAATGTCAATTAATGCTTAGTGGGGCTGATAGCATTTTCAATGTTATTAATGCCTAGTGGGGTTGATTCACATTTCAAATGTCATTAATGTTTAGTGGGCTGATTAGAGTGTTTTCCTTTTTCCAAGTTGTCAACTTTAAATTAGTGTCATTTCATTTGCTCGTCTTTTCCTACTCTTGGAGGGATGTTCCAAGTATAAATAAGGGAGGAAATAACTCTTGTGATGAGATTTTGAAGTCATTATAATAAAGAGGTTTCTTCTCTTTGGTTCTTATCTAGAACTCTGAACTTATCAAGAAGTTTATTCTTGTGGCGTTCAAACCAGACTTATCACTCACCTTCTTCTTTCTTGAGTGTGGCGTCTTTATCCTTCTTATACCTTTGGTTCTTATCTTCCATAGATAACGGGTCAAGGTTCTTTATTTTTTTGTTTTAAATTCCTGACTCCATCTCTTTTTTCTCTCTTTTCTTTTCTCATTTCCTAAAACTTGTTTTTCACTCTCTTTTTCTCTCTTATTTTCTCTTTCTTTCTTCTGGTCACTCTTTTTTTTTCACCTTACTTGATCCTCATATACTTGCATTGGACTTAGAGGAGCAAGAGTAATGGTTTTGTTATTCATAACCAATGATTATCTATTGGCATATCCATCATGCATTACACGTCTATCAAACTGCCATAGACGCCCTTAAGAGAATATGCCCAGCTTGCATTAGCAATACATCACATAACACCTCATCCTTATACTTTCCATTTGAATATGGAACTACCACTTGCTTGTTCACCTTGATTTCTCCACAATCATTCAACCGTTGTAGTTTATATGGTCTAGGATGCTTCAGAGTTGCTAAATTTAACTTCTCCACCAAACTAGTACCAGAAACATTTGTACAACTTCCTCCATCAATAATCATGGAACACACCTTGTCCTTTATATTGCATCTAGTATGAAAAATATTTTCTCGTCGTAACTCCTTATCTTCTTTAACTTGCACATTAAGAGCTCTTCTAGCCACTAAAAGCTCTCCTTCAACTGGTAATTCAATATCACTTTAAATTTTTATTCGGTAAAAATATGATCTTTGCATAAAATTTTGAATTTTTGGACATGTTAAAAGTTAATATGTCCATGTAAAAGCATAGAACTTATTTTGTATTTTTTTGAGCTTGTTTGGTTACTAACTTTTCAGGTGCAAATAAAGGAAGAGGATGGTTATGGTTATGGTGTCTTTCTTTTACTCTTGTGGAAATTCTTTTCTCACCTTACTCTCCCCAAATGTAACTTGGGATTTCTTGAATTAATATGTAATTAGAAATTAAGCTAGTGGTGTTTTAGGCATAGAGGAGCCATGGCTTAAGGAGCATGATGGGAGAAGATGTCATAAGTACCATGACTATCCCAAAATAAATGTAATTTATTATACCTATGAACATATGCATGTATGTCAAAGCGACTAGTATGCATGTCATAAAATCGCGTATGTATGTTTCTATTGTGCATGTGCAAAAGCGACTAGTATAGTATGTTGTAGATGTATGACATAGGGCAACGACTAGCATGATAGTACAATATGCGCGTTTGATGAGACTTGGTAAATCCCTAATAAAAGAAAAGGAACCCTTAAAAGGAACAATTATTAAGTGCATGATTGCCTCCACTGTCGGTACAAATTGAATCCCTTCGACGTGGTGGTGCTCTACAACTCAATTGGGACCCACTGTTTCGTTGGGTAAGATGAGTGCTTGAAGTGTAGAGACACTTAGGATGGTGGTTTGTGCTTGACCGGGTGCATAAGTTGCAGGCTCAGCCGAGCTTATGTACTTGGGGCAATAGTGTTAGGTTGATTGCATGAGATGCACCACTAAGTGACAAGGAGTTGTCAACCTGATGTTAAGAGAAGGTATGAGATACTGTTCATAATGATCAACCCATCGCTTAATTTGATCTTGCGGTCTCAGACAGAGATTAAAGGAAAAGGTCGTTCTCTTAACCCACTACGAAAATTCTTAAGAAGAATAACCCTACGTCAATAAGGACAAGGGTCATTGACTTAGATAAAATAGTAGGAGGGGCCATTTATTTGAAGTCTTTAATAATATGGTCTAATTTATAACAGTATTAATCTTTACATCCCTTTCAGTTTAATATGTCGAATCATTTGTCTCTGCGTACTATTCTCAAAACGAACAAGTTGACTGGTCCTAATTTCATGGACTAGTATCGGAACGTCAGAATTGTTCTGCGGACCATAAAGTTGCTGCTTTACCTGTTGCGCCTATGGAAGAGGAACTGTCCTAAAGATGATAACGCTCATTGAGAAGCTAGAGGATCTAGGCTTCATAATGGACGCAGAATTAATTAATGACTTAATTCTATCATCGCTTCCTCCTTTTTTCAATGGGGTCATTATGAACTATAACATGCATTCAATGAATGTTACACTGCCTGAGTTGTTAAGCATGTTAACTACTGCTGAGGTGTCTATCAAAAAGGATAAGACACAAGCTCTTCTTATTGGTGGGTCTTTCAAGACCAAGGATAAGGGTAAAAGGAAAAAGCTAGTGAAGCTCAATCCTCTCAAGCCCAAAGGAAAGTCCAATAAGAAGACGGGCAAGGCCAAAGGTAAGGGCAAGGAAAAAAATGACGTTGAGTGCTTCCATTGTGGCAAGAAAGATCATTGGAAGAGGAACTGTCATGACTACATCAAAGGTGTAATGGAAAAGAAGCATGGTGATGCTTCTACCTCAGGTATTTACATGATTGAGGTTAATTTTTCTTGTGCTAACCCAGCTTCAAGGGTATTGGATACCTGTTGTGGTTCTCACATCTGCAATATGTTGCAGGTGCTTAGGAATCCGAGGAAGCTTGACAAGAATAAGGTGGATCTTCGAGTTGGAAATGGAGCAAGAGTTGCTGCATTGGCTATTGGAGATGTTGACCTTGTTTTGCCTACGGGCCTTATGTTGCATTTGAAGAATTGTCTTTATGTTCCTAACATTTTTAGAGACATTATTTCTATTTCTTCTTTAGAACGAGATGGTTTTATATTTACTATTAAGAGTAGTGAATTTTCTATCATTATGAATGATATTATTTTTGCTACTGCTTCATTGGTAAATGGCTTATATGTTCTAGAAATGGAAAATAAAGTCCTTAATGTGGATGTGAAACGACCTAGGGTAGATAATCAATCTTATCTTTGACATTGTAGACTAGAACACATAAACGAAACAAGACTGTCTAGGCTACATGCGAATGGATACCTATATTCCATGGATTTAGAATCCTATGGACCTTGTGAGTCTTGTCTAGCTGGGAAAATGACTCAAACTAAGCCCAAAAGGCTTGAGAGTCATAGGGCTAGTGAGTTATTACTATTAGGACTCATTCACTCTGATATATGTGGTCTAATGTGTGTCGAGGCTAGAGGTGGATATTCCTGCTTTATTACCTTTACTGATAATATGTCAAGATTTGGGTATGTATACCTGATGAGACATAAATATGAGGCCTTTGAAAAGTTCAAGGAGTATAGCAGTAAAGTAGAGAAATAACAATGCAATATGATTAAGACATTACGATCAGATCGTGGTGGCGAATATTTGAGCAACGAGTTTCAAGATTATCTAAAGGAGAATGGGATTCTGTCACAACTTACTGCGCCTTACACGCCACACCAAAATGGTGTATCCGAAAGGAGGAACCAAACCTTATTGGATATGGTTAGGTCCATGATGAGTGAGACTGAGACTGAGACTGAGAAGTATGATCAAGTCCTTTATAGAAAGATTGTAACACTCCCCAACTCTCTACCCCATGGTTTGGACATTTTCTTATGATGTCCTTGTATCTCTCCCATGCTTCATAGAGATTTTCTCCATAAAACATTCTGAAGTTAGAGATTTCTGCTCTAACATCTGCTTGTCGAGACATTGGGAGAAACCTCTCTACAAATTTGTTAGAGAGTTCTTCCCATGTGTGGATTGATCCAGGGGTGAGATTTTTCATCCATGTTTTAGCTTTTAAGCCTAAAGAGTGAGGGAACAACCTCATTCTCATGCTCTCTTCTGTTAACCCTCAGCTTTAAAATTGTCACAGATATCTTGGAATGTAGTGAGGTGTGTGTAAGCATCTTCTGCAGGGAGGCCATTGAAGACCCCTGCTTCCCTAATAATGTGAAATATGATAGGTTTTAGTTCAAAATTGGGTGCTACAGGAGGGAGGATTACTCCCCTGTCTGGTCTGTTCCTAAAAGGAGCAGCCGAAGTTCTGAAGTTATGTTCAGGGGGAACCTCTTCATTGTTATTATTGTGATCAGCCATGTTTTCAGGAAATCTTTCTCTGAGGTTCCTTATTCTCCTATGGAGTGTACGTTCTGGTTCAGGATCAAAGAGAAACTCAGGTACTTCAATGGAGTGGTTAGAGTCTGTTTCAAACTCTTCACTCATAAACCAATAACACAGGGTATATAGATATGCACGGCAGATTCAGTGATAAAGAGAAAAAGAAAAAAAAAGTAATAAAGTCAGATATACGGTATATGTGTTAGAAAACAATGATAAGAACAACAATTAGTGTTTCTATCCCCGGCAACGGCGCCAAAAACTTGTTGGTGTTTCTATCCCCGGCAACGGCGCCAAAAACTTGTTGGGTGGTTTGCTGATGGTGGAAAATATAAGTTCTGATAGAGGACGTTCCTCTGTTCTTGCAGAGCACAGATTCGTCCCTTAGTTCCAACCCAAGTGCGCAAGTGCACACATCAAGTAATAAAAGGAGTATTAATGCCCAAATTATCGTTCCCACGAGGATAAAGTGCTAATTATTATTTTATCACTGTTTATAAAGAGTGAAAATGAGAAGAAAAGTTAGTAAATGAACTGTCTGGTCAAACATTCCCTACTGTCTTGACAACGTTCCTCAGGAACAGTAGATTCAACCTGATGGAAAACAGTTGCTCGCTGCGTTATGTATGTGATCCTTCCTGTTTAGAAGAAGGTGAGATAACATTCATTGGAGTTTTTGTAAGTACTAAAATAAAATAAAACTACCAAAATAGAAATAACTATAATCAAGAGACAACAGGGTGGTGGTTAAAACAGTTTAACAGAAGGAACAGATTCACTGCTTCACTATTAAAGGGGTTGTTTTCTCTGCTCAAGACTTGGCACCTTTTGGCTTTGTCCCAGTTTCTTTGCCTGCCAACTCTGATTCCTCAGCTCATGGTCTAGATGGCTCACAAGTTTCCATATTCCTACAGTTCCCTTGACTCCAACAGGTACTTAGTTCATAACCTTAAAATGGACGAGTTGGCCCCTTATTCCTAAGATGACCAGTAGCGTTTTTGCCATGACATCTACCTTCCCCCAATTGCTAAGCTGTTTGAAATCCCTTCCTTATGGAAGTTCCTTTCTCAGTATGTACCCAATTTCCATTGACGCACAATGAATATAGCTTACTTAGCCAAAGAAATACAAAAAGCTTCGGTCAAGAGTTTTGAAAACAGTTCTTTAAGAGTTTCACAGTTTACCTGTTCCACAGATAGTTCAGATCATGGCTGATAGTTTAAACATAATTATTCTCAACTGAGATCACATAGACCCGAGATTCAGTCAAGAGATAACGATTGGAACGAAGAGAAAAACACTTATATTAATTTAAAAGACAGTTTACAAAAAGAAACAGAAAATGGAGAAAGATGGGTATTTGCTCGTGAGGAGTCTTGATGGTTGTTTACAGAGAAGGGAAAAGGGGTTGTCACTAACTACAGTTACAACTGAAAATTAAACTAAGTTATTAACTACTACTACTACTAGGGATCTTCTTCCTTCTGGACTTTAATCCCTCGAGAATCCGATGATGTTTTTGTATGAGGGTGGTCCTATTTATAGATGCAAGGAGAGTGGTAAGCTTGTAAATCCTTTGGAGCAAGTTGCTTGAATGAGGGGACGGGTCGGTGGCAGCAGAGTATAGAAATGCGCAAATTGCTGGATAGAACAAGGTTTGGTGATGATTAGCCGTAGTTTGCAGGTCTTCCCATGTTTTGCTTCTGTTTTCAGCCAATGAAAACTCTTGATTCCCTGCTCTTCACGTTTCTAGCTGCTCAGTTGGTGCACCGCCTTGCTTTTTAGAAGTCTTTAACTCTACGTTACCTGCAAAGTGTACATAAGCATTAAATGAATGGAGCAGGTGCATTAAATGCGTCTCAGTCTGATCCCCTTTTAATATATTTTAAAGGAATACGTTACCATCAGTTTCCCCACTGTGTTTTTGTCACAAATGTGTAAAACAAGTGATTTTCATGCTGAAGTTGCTCATCAGATGAGGGAGCGTATGGTATTTTGCCATCAAAATGGGCTTAGATGGGAATAAATTTACGTCCCATCAGTATGCAAACTTCAAAGGTCAGTAATATATGGGCTAAAAAAAGCATCACAGAGTTGGAACATTCATTTTGATGAGGTTGTTAGGAGTAGCAGATTCATCAAGAACAAGGATGAGTCTTGTGTTTACAAGAAGGTTAGTGGGAGTATTGTTATTTTTTTGTGCTTTATGTGGATGACATACTGCTGATAGGGAATGACAACCCTACACTTCAAACAATTAAGGAGTTGCTTTCTGAAAGCTTCACTATGAAAGATTTGGCAGAGGCGGCCTATATACTGGGTATAAAGATCTATAGAGATATAACTAAGAGGCTACTGTGATTATCCCAATCTACGTACATTGACAAAATACTAAGGAGATTTAGTATGGAAGGGTCGAAAAGGAGTTTTCTTCCTGTCAATCACAGTGTGCATCTTTCTACGGCTATGTGTCCTAAGGCACAACAAGAGAATGATCGCATGAGTGAGATACCATACGCTTCGACTATCGGATCCATCATGTATGTCATGATCTGTACAAGACCAGATGTCTCTTATGCTTTAAGCATAACAAGTAGGTGCCAGGCAGACCCTGGAGAGGGTCACTGGACAGCAGTCAAAATAATCCGCAAGTACTTGAGAAGGACTAAGGATATGTTTCTGGTTTATGATGGAGTTGATGAGCTAGCAGTGAAAGGGTTCACTGATGCTAGCTTCCAAAGTGACAAAGATGATTGTAAATCACAATCAGGGTTCGTATTCACCTTAAATGGTGGAGCAATGACTTGGAAAAGTCCAAAGAAGAGACTACAATAGATTTAACGACAGAGGCTGAATATGTAGCAGCTTCAGAAGTAGCTAAGGAGGTAGTGTGGATCAAGAAGTTCATCACTGAACTTGGGGTGATTCCCAGCGTTAGTGACAACAATGGTGCTATTGCGTAGGCAAAGGAACCCAGGTCTCATGAAAGATCAAAACACGTACTCCGCATATATCACCTGATTAGAGAAATCATTGATAGGATGGATGTAAAGATAGACTATGTTCCCACAGATGATAACCTAGCCGATTCTTTGACAAAAGAAGTTTCTCAAAGAAAACATGATAGTCATTATGAGGCTTTAGGAGAGAGATTTTGGTCAGATTGGCTTTAGCCAAGTGGGAGATTGTTAGTACATAGGTGTCCTAGACACAATCTTAGAGTCAGATGGACCCATGTACTTCTTTATTTGTTATGAATAAATTTTAGAGTAAATACCCTTTTTGGTCCCTAACAAAAACATGGTCCCCACTTTAGTCCCTTACAAAAATAAATTAGTCATTTAGTCCCTAACAAATTCAAAGTGGACCCATTTAGTTGAAATTGTGGTCCCTCACAAATTCAAAAAAGACCCATATTAGTCCCTCAAAAGGACTAAAATGGGTCCACTTTGAATTTGTTAGGGACTAACTGACTAATTTATTTTTGTAAGGGACTAAAGTGGGGACCGTGTTTTTTGTTAAGGACCAAAAATGGTGTTTACTCTAAATTTTATGAATAAAAGCATTATTTATCTTGTTTCATATTGCATGTCTCAAATATTGAATATGGTAACTGGATAAAGCCCTTGGAATGGAACAGGTGTCACATTGAGGATTTGTGATAGGGATCACGATCATGAGGGCTCAATGACACCACACATCCATTGCCAGTAATATGTTCCTTGTCTAGAGATACCGATAATGGGCATTGGTGATCTCGGGTAAGACTAGCACGACTCAGCTACTTGCATGGAGATGCAAGGTAGAGTCCTCGTGAGCTATAGATATATAGATATCTTAGCTGACTCGTGGGTGGACCTATTGGAGAATAGCTCGCACTGAACTGACCCACAAAGAGACACTTCAAGGAATCTCACAGATAGTATCAATAGGTAATGTCTCTTATTATTTGGGTGTGTCTTTCCTTAGACTCGAAGTTATCGTATAGACCTGTGCTCTGGAAGGCTTGCTTTGATTGTATATCTTGTCTGCTTGAAACATAGAGACTCATAGGTATACTCTTGGGCATACCCTAAGGACTCAGGGCTAGTGTGACAAGCTAAAGAAATTTGTCAATCTCTGTGAGAGATTAGGTTATCCGTAGACCTGTGAAACCGGGATGACATTTACGGGACTCGAGAATCTATCCATAGTAAAGGAGTCATGAGATGGCCCGCTCTTTAGAGTCCGTAAATGAAGATTCCCTATTTCGGCAAAAGCTAACCCTAGACCGCAGGGGTTGGTACGTTTTCCTTGACCTAGGTCAATGGGGTGGATAACCGAGACGAAAGAAAAATTCACACGGTAACAAAATAGGTATAACAGGTTGATCATTCGATGAATTCAACTAGCTCTGGGACAACAAAGCTTTGCTAGTGCTCTGTGTTGTCATTCGATGGATTGGACTTAATGGGCCCAAGCCTATTTATGTCAGTGGCTATATTGGGCCTGATGGGTCGCACACAAACACCTTAAGTTGTCATGAATTCTAGCATATGTGGTTTGGGCCCAATAAGGCATAATGAGCCTAAGTTGGGAAAGCCCACATATTGGGCCAAGAGAGAGTAGGTGGCATCATGGGTCAAGTTGGACTTGATCCATTATGTAACCTAATTAATTTAAATGTTAAATTAATAAATTTAATTTGATTTCTAATTTTGAATTTTGAATTTAAATAATTTGAATTCTAATTTCGAATTTGAAATTTGAATTTAAATAAAATTAATTTAAATTCTAATTTTGAATTTGAAATTGGAATTGGAATTGGAATTTAAATATAGTCATTAAATTAGATTTATTGAAGATGGAGAAAATAAAGAAAACCAATCAAATAGATTGATTGGAAAAAAATCAATTGGATTGATTGACCAATATTAAGGAAACCAATTAATTAAATTAATTGGCTGAAATTTGGAAAATCAATCAATTAGATTGATTGGATAAAATTAAGGAAACCAATTAATTAAATTAATTGGCTGAAATTATGGAAACCAATCAATTGGATTGATTGGATAAAATTAAATAAATTACCCAATAAGATTGGGATTTGATGAGGGCGCTAATTTGACCTAGTCTTAGGTTAATGAGGCGCCACATCTATATATAGCCCTTCTTCTTCCTTAGTTTTAAATCTCTTCTTCTCTAATTTTCTCCACTGAAACCTTAGCTAACACACACATTAGTGTGGCGGCATCTCTCTCTTGGATTAACCAAAGGCACCACCCAATCTCTATTCTTCTCTTGAGTCTAGCAACCTCCATTGAAGGATATTGGGCATTCGAAGAAGTGTTCTTCTCTTACAAGACAACAAGGTTATGTGGATTTCCATAGGAGGACTTGTGTTCTTCAAGTCTGAAGAATTGATCAAAAACTCATCTGATCAGGAATAGTTATCCGAACAAAGGTATTAAGTTTAAACCCCTAACGTGTCTATTGCATGATTCATGGGTTGAACATGATTGAAGGTGGGCAAAGGTTGCTTATTCCGCACAATTTTTTTAATTTTTCCCTCTTTTATGTTCATGGCCTACAAAAGGCAACTTTCAACAAGTTCCCTCATCTTAACCATAGAGACCTCCAGTCTTTAGGGAGGCAACCGTTTGTTATGGAGATCTGGGACACAATGTTCTCTATGGGGCCATACAAAGCTCCCGAAATTGATGGTCTTCACAGTCTTTTATTCCAATCCCAGTGGAACATTGTAGGAGAGTCTGTCTGCACTTTCAGCCAAAATGTTTTTAATATCCCCCAACGCATTAAGGTTGTGAATCAGACTTTGCTCTGTCTTGTCCCGAAAGTGGATGTTCCCTAATCTTTTAAGGACTTCCGTCCATTAGTTTATGCAATGTTATTTATAAAATGATGACTAAGCTTCTTGTTAACAATTTGAAATTGCAGATGGGGAGACTTGTAATGTCGAATCAATGTAGCTTCGTAAAAGGTCAGCAAGGAATTGATAATGTCATTATTGGTCAGGAGCTTATCCATTCCATGAGATATAAGCGTGGAGCCAAAGGGTGGATGGCCATCAAGGTGGATGTGGAAAAAGCTTATGATAGGATCAACTGGGGTTTTTTGAGGGATACCCTTCAGAACATAGGCCTTCCTCCCCACATAATTAGTCTTATTATGTGGTGCACTTCATCCTGCTCAATGAATGTCCTATGGAACGGAAAGACTACAGAGGAATTTCTCCCAAGTAGGGGGCTCAGACAAGGGGACACACTTTTCCCTTATCTCTTTGTCCTTTGCTTGGAGAGACTTGCACACCTTATTATATCATGTGTGGAGAAAAAGAACTGGAAGCCTATTATTATAAAGAAGGGTGCCCACCCAATCTCCCATTTATTCTTTGCAGATGATCTGCTTCTCTTTGCGGAGGCTTCCCAGGAACAAGCAACAAATATCCATTTTGTGATGGATTTATTTAGCGCTTCATCTGGCCAGCGCGTGAATCATGAAAAAACAAGAATCTTCTTCTCTCGGACTCTCAGCCATTTTAGAGCAACAAAGCTCATTCGCCAGATGGGTTTTTCTTTGACGGCTGATCTAGGTCGTTATCTGGGTATCCCTTTGCAGCGAAAGCAGACTGGAAGGACTACTTTTAACTATATACTAGATCGCCTTCATTCCCGTTTAAATTCTTGGAGTCATACTTCCCTTTCTTTTTCAGGTAAAGTTACTCTCTCCAAAGGAGTTCTTCAAGCTATCCCTACTTATCCGATGCAAGTTTGCGTCTTGCCTCAGAGTGTATGTAATGATATTGAGAGACAGATTCGAGCTTTTATTTAGGGATCTTTTAGCTTGAATAGAAGACCTCATCTTGTTTCCTGGAGTCAAGTCTGCCTAAGTAAACAACAAGGTGGCCTGGGGTTAAGATCAGTTAGAGATATGAATAATACTTTCATTATGAAGTTGAGTCATAGCCTTCTCACCAATCCTAAAGCTTTGTGGGTAAATTTCTTTGGGGCAAGTACAAGTTGGGTACAAGTTTATTACCAGAGATCAATGTTCCTAGCAATAGTTTGTCTCTTTGGAAAGGAATTGCGTATTGCTGGCCTCTCATTATAAAACACAATCAGATTGTTCTTGGTGATGGAGTGAGAACTCATTTCTAGTCTGATCCGTGGATTCCTGGTTGCGGCCCCCTTATTGAGCAGCCTTTGGTCAAAGTTCCTAATGATGCAATTGGCTTGCAAGTTGCTGACTATGTCAAAGAGGATGGCAATTGGAATTGGGAAAGTCTCCAATACCTAATCCCAAGACACATTATTAGTAGGATCATAAACACGATCCCCCCCTCTTCCGTTGGACGTTCCTGACCGTATTATTTGGAGGAAAGCCTCATATGGGATTTTTCAGTAAGAACGACCTATAAGGTTCTAACAAGTGACGGGGATACCAATAGTTCATTTCCTTGGATGTCTATTTGGAGATGGGATGGGCTGAAGAGAATTAGATCTTTCCTTTGGCTAGCGATGAGGGAGAAGCTAATGACAAATTCAAGGATATTCAACTGCAGATTGGCTGATAATGAGCTTTGTCCGAGATGTCACCATGCTACTGAGACAACTATTCACACCATCAGAGAGTGTAAAGTTTCCCTAGGGGTTTGGAGGTTGCTTATAGAGAGCAACCATTAGGAGGAGTTCTTGGATCTGAATATCCATGATTGGTTTTTGAGGAATGTGGAAGGTACTAATTACTGGAATAGAGATCTTCATTGGTAGCTTCTTTTCGGCATCACTACTTGGTTCCTTTGGCGTGCTAGAAATGGCATGATCTTTAATGGCTTCATGTGTATCTCGGAGGGCATAATGAGAGCTGTCCTAGGTTACAAGGATAATGTCCTTCAGGCTAGAAATTGGCTGTAAGTGACGGGAATGAAGCCGTACTCTAAAACGGAAAGACTTATAGCTTGAACTTTTCCTCCTCTGAATTGTACCAAGATTAACATCGACAGAGCTAGTTCTGGAGATGGCTTACACTCGAGTTGTGGGGGTGTCCTTCGAGATAGTTCGGGTTGTTGAATTGTTGGGTTTTGTAAGAACTTAGGAAGTGGAACAACTCTGAATGCTGAGCTTTGGACGACCCTAGTAGGGTTGGAGGTGGCTTGGACAAAAGGTTATAGGAATGTGTAGCTAGAAGGTGACTCTCAATTAGCTCAACAACTAATTCTTAAGGGGTGTAATTTCTCTCACCCATCTTCTGGGCTGATATTGCGCATCAGAGGAATGCTTTCCAAGGATTTGAATGTTTTCATTTCGCATGTCCATCATGAAGGAAATGGCGTGGTTGATTGGTTGGCGGCATACGCAAGTAATTTCGCTTAACATGTCTAGTTGTTGGTGATTCCTCCTCCAGGATGTTTGTTCCGCTTGCTGAGTGACCAATTGGGAATCCATTGGTCTAGGCTTTGTGCCAGTCTGTCGTAGTTATTAGTTTGCTTTCTTTTCCTTATTGTATCCAAAAAATGAATTTTTCATGTGTAAGAGAGATTAATTAGATAAGAAATCTAATTAAGGGATTTAAGTCACTTTTCCGATAAAAGTGCAATTACAGAAAGTTTTGGGATAAAAAATGCAATTATGCAAAAGTAACCTGAAACTTTGAGATTAATTAGTGAGAAACTAATTGATGATGTTTGTGAGTTAATCACATGTAAAAATGTTAAGTCATGGCTAGGGAATAAATAAATATGAAGTAAGAGTTAGTCACTTTGTCAACATAAGCTTAAATGAATTAATCACATTATTAAGTTAAAAATCATCATCATCTTCGATCATCTCTCTTCCAAACTACCTCTACCATTGTATGAGGAGCTTGAAACCTAGTTTGGGTTTGTGTGGAGAAAAGGTTAGCTTCTTGGGTGAAAGTTGCTTAGATTTTCAATAAGATCAAAACCAACCAAACGGTTCCAAGAGAGAGGTTTCGTAGACGAAGTTCTTCTCTTCCAAAGTTTTGAGTGATTTGAGATTCTTGGAGTTTCATGAGTTTTTTAACTCCTTTGAACTTGTCAAGTCTTTGTCTAAGCCATCCAAAGGGATTTGTGGTAAGAGAACTTCATTTATTTTGAGTTTTTATGAAGTTGTGACAAATCTAAGATTTTTGTGAATAGTGACTTCAAAAAATTGTAAGGTTTGGAAGGATTTTGATGGTTAGTTTTGTGTTGTTTATAATATAGAGTTGAGCCAAGTGATATCTTGGTAGAAGAGTATCCATTGGAGTCATCTTTGGATCAAGACCTAGATTCTTAATTATTCAAGAATATGGCAAGGATGATTTGTGATGAGTTACTAGCCATTGACTTAATGTTTCATGTGTTGTATGACTTATTGATCATATTTCCACCATTGGAATAGGTTTACTTTATGTGGAAGTGAGTGATCTTGTCTCTTGAAGATAGAGAGAGCTTGGAACAAAAGTATGTAAAAGGGTAAACTTCTCAACCTTAGGGTTAATTCTTTTATTTTTTCCACCATACTCCATTGGAGTAATGGTTGAGTGATGAATGTGCATTGTAGTATTAGAACATGGTATGATGCATTATGAGATGAATGATGAGTTATGATAATAACGTTAATGTATCCCTTTGTTATGATAACAATGTATGAGATGTATCCCTGGCCAATAGATTATGTATGTAGTTACTTTCTTTAGAGCGAGCCCTTGAGGAACTCCTTGAGATCAAATATCTAAGAGATAGAGGTTTCTCTTGAAAGTATATTGCATGTATGGACTTTCCTTGAAGCGAGCCCTTGAGGAACTCGATGGTGATTTATGCCTATAAGACACAGGTTTCTTATGAAAGGATCATATTATAGGGACTTCCCTTGGAGTCAGCCCGACGAGGATCTCCTTGTGGTCAGATTACTCATAGAGACAAAGGTTTCTCTTGGAAGTTCCTTGCAAGTTAAGATGATATGATGTATCGTATGCTACACTTATTTTACTACTGATGCACATGAAATGAACTATAGAGTGGAGTGATCCTCTTAGGACCCTTAGTTTACTGATATTTTATCTCACCCCGTGTTGGGGAATATATTTCAGGTACCAACAATGATGGTGTTGAAGCATCACATGGTAAGAAGCCAACTATATCATGACTGTATAGTGTATTACTGTAACATAACATATTCTCTTATAACCTATCATATAGCAACATATCATATTATTTTATACTATTTCCTAACCATATCATATCATCATATAACATAACATAAGACTCCCAAAGCGTAATTTCTCACTTTGACCAGTCCATGTATATAATCTCCGAGAACGTAAGTCTTCAACGGAGTGTTCAATGATCAAGAACCATATACCATACATATCATATCCTACCATATCATAACTGTAATATGCATGAGCTACATGAATGCAATTATACTACATATCCACATTCATCGCATCATATACCATATGAATCATCATCCAAATGAACTTTGGTGGAACAACATACTAGAGAAAACTCTGAAACAAAGAGCTTACCTGAAATTAGCTTTTCTGTAAACCCTGCTTGTACGTCACTAAAGTTACTTGTATATCTGTAACTGTCAAGATCACCTATTCAAACATGATCTTTATGTCAATACATAATTACTTATACTTGAAGAAATCCTCTTATGTACATACATATTTTGAAATTCTTCTTCAAGTTAGTTTACATAATCCTTAACATATTATTACTTATCAATTCATGCCAATTCATACGAATACATAAGTCAATACTCAAACTTAGACATATACTTAAAGTCTTACATATTAACACATTTAACCTAATTCACTTGACCCATAGGTTAACTTAGGTTTCCACACTTTCACCATACATAACTTACACTTGATTTTACTTGATTTATACAATCAGGCACTTAATTGAATTAAAAACCATAACATACACTAGTAAGGTTACCATGCATTTCATGCATTCCATTCTTCATCAAAAACTACTCAAAACAATTATTAACTTTATTTTCCATTATTAAAATCAATGACCACATAAAGTGTCAATAACCATTCTATGCTTTCAACTAATGAATCAACTAATCCATTTCATTCTAATACATTCATACCAAACATCCTTAAAACACAAGCCAATAAGCTTTCAAGCCCTTTTTCCTCATTATTGCCAAAATAGTAACATAGTTTCCTCATTATTGCCAAAATAATAACATAGTTTCCAGTCTGGACAGTCCGCACCATTTAATTCACGAAAAATCCATTTCTTAACCAATTGCCATGAATATTTAGTATGTTATACTAGACACGTGAAGCTTTAATTTGGCATAAACCACACTCAATTTAGAGTTCTATAACTCTAGATATGAATTTTTCAAAAATAGGGCAGCTTTGGCTCTTTTAGGTTTCATTGATTTTCTTTCAAAACCCTTTACATTTTTCTTTACTTGAACCTTCAATAAACCAAGTTATAACTCTAATTTTATCTTGACATTACAACAAACATTTATTCTTCATAATTTTTCATGCATATGCCGAAGCATATAGGATCCCTTAGGGTCATCCTATAGTTTGATTTTTAACAATCCAATTGGTTATTTTTCATCAACAATCACAAAAGAATAAAAACCCCAACACTTAGACTTCAAACCACTTCATATAAACATGATAAAAGTCCATCAAAATCATTCTTGTAAACACAAACCCTAACCTAAAAATTGAAGGAAACAACCATTAAAAGTTAGGTTTAATACCTTAAATCACTTCAAGAAGGAGACTATATCTTCAATTATCCTTCAAACAAGCTTCAAAACCCCTAATTTCCCCTTGATTGCAGCTGCTGGTCGAAGTATTTAAGAGGAGAAAACAAGGCGCACAAAGCTTCTTTCAAAGATTAGAAACTAGGCTTTTCCTTACAAGATGACTAGGAAGATTTCCTCTCAAAGAAGTTATGCATTTAAGTGACTAAAAGACCAAATTCTTGAGCTCTCCTTCCTCCTATAGCTTCCATGGTTTAGAGAAGAAGAAGTATTCAGATTTTGGTTCTTAAAGAGAAGCCAAAACCGACCTAAAGAGATAAGAAAATATCTAACACACAAAAATTGACTTTTTTTACACTTATGTTATCTTATTTCCTATTGGTTGATTTTATTAATTCTTGTCTTAATTTTTATAATTATTCTAGATATAATTAACATGGTTTAAGACTACTTAAAACACTTAAAATATTCCATAGAATTTAATCATATCATTTAATTAAAGTTAAGACCTAATTTTGCTTAATTGCAAAATGGTCCATATACTTTCACATGTAAAATTTGACCTTGAAACTTTTTAAATATTACTATAACGGTCCTAATTGAATTTCTTGGCATGAATTGTATTTTCATAATTTATTTCATGTCAATCGGATGATTAACATATCAATTCTTGTTTCCGTAACATATTTACCGTAAAAATAACATAACTTAACTATATAATTCCATAATTCCCTATACTTATGTAATTTTATTTACGATTACTTTACATAACCAAATTTCAAAGTTTGGGTTGTTATAGTCATCATATCTATCTACATCAACCCGGGGTCGAGGTCAGAGTATAAGTCATAGTCTCCGAACTATACTTCATACCAGCCAAACTAATGTTGATTTAAATCTAGCCAATCCATCATTCAAACCATCATCCTCGATGCCTTCTATTGCCACCCCTTCTACATATCGGTCCAAAGCAAACATCGCAAAACTGACTCCCAGTTCCATCCCTGCTGTTCGGACCTCGGATCCCTATTATCACTGCTTGTATCTTAGTGCTCAGTTCATCAAGAGAGGCAATGGCTCCATGGCTGATTTCACCTTAGGTAGTTGTACTCATCAACAGAATATCCCGGCTTCAAATCTTACCTCATATGATCCTAAACTTCCCATTGATATCTCAGCTGATTCTTCAAGTCCTTCCAGTAGTAATTTATTTAGTTCAGGTACGTTCATTTCTTGTCTTAATCTTCCCTTCTTGTTATTCAGGGTTCTTATAGAGTCACCTTCTGCAAAATTAGATGTTGGGATACTTCTATTAAGCTGGGATCAAATCCTAAAATAACCTCTATCAACCAGGGATCGATCCTTCCCAGCACTGATCTTGTTGACCAATATCCCTGGGTAACTCTGGAAGTCTTGAGTTTCAAATCTGACGTGAAAGATGAAGACATATTTGGGCTTCCCATTGGTAACCCGGTAGGTTTTAATGTGTTTCCTTTTGCAGAAGATGAACCAGTCTGTTCAGGGAGGAATTCGGAAAAACCCCTATCTCTTTTCTTTTATTGAGACCTGGTGATTGGGCATACATTGTTTCTTTTAAGCAATTATGCACTTCCTTAAAATTGCATTATTTTGTTCCCCTTTTTCTTTATTTCTTTAATGTATATACCCCCACGATCTGAGTTTGAGGCTCCTGAACTGAAAAGATGGACCAGTATCCGAGGTCACGCTAGCAAGCCTTATAGGAAATTATTTTTCATTTTTAGTGATTCTTTTAAGGATTTCAAAGGCTCCTTTTTTAAAGTGGTCGCTGAAGTTGGGCAACGACCCTGGTTCATCTCCGAAAATAGGACAAAAGGGAGATTTTCACTTTATTGGATCCAAGAACATCACTTTCTTGACTCAGCCGACTTTAAATTGAAAGTCTCCAAAGAAGACAAAGTTGCTGCAAATGCTCTATTGAATAATGTGAATTCACATGGCCATGTGAGCGCTGCTTCCCTTGTTTCCAAGGCATTGGCAAGTTCTAGCAAGCCCTCGAGTATGATATCTGGTGCTGGACTTTCACATATTTAAATTTAGATTTCCTTTTCCTGTTGTAACTTTTTCTTTGCTGATTTTCAAGTTCACAAATGTCGGAGCTAGACTACATATTAGCACTTAGGAGGAAAGCATCGTCCTATGCTGACCCAAAGGCTAAAAAGTAAAAAGCATCTGATATTTCCACCTCAGTGTTGGATCTGACTATGACAGACCCAATCATAACTAAGTTCGGTATTCCAACCTCTACTCCAGAAGGCATCCATCCTTAGTGGGACCTCCTCTAAAGAAGTAATTACTGTGGATAAAGGGACATTTGTGCATTCTCTGCCAGCAGGTCTGAGAAGAGGTTCTCTTTGGGACACTGGAGTCTCAACAGAGCTACGGGGTGAAACCCGTCCCCCGCCTTCCTTCTACGATACTGGGATTCCATCAAAAGCTAAGATGTAGGAGCTCCAGAATACCGAAATATATGCATATAAGACGGCTTCTTTGTTAAAGCCATACTCGATTCTCCTCGAAAAACATTTGGAGCTTCAAGCCGAGATGGAAACACTTCATGCCAAACAGGATAAAGCTTTGGAGGCATACCAAAAGCTTAATGAAGCATCAGCTGGGCTAAAGGCCAATCTATGGCGGACTTACAATTTATTGCCAACTCTCTTGGTGTTGAAACCGACAAGGATATCATTGCCGATTCCATCAAGCAAAAGTCGGCTACTCTTCAAGAAAAAGAGTCTGCTCTTAGCAACCTAACTTCTGAACACGAGGAGTTGCAAACCAAAATTCAAACATTGCAAGCTGATTACGATCTCAACGAGGATGCATTAGAGAGATGCGCCAAGGTTGCGTTTGACAATGCTATCAATCAACTAAAATATTTCAACTCGGGCGTGACCTTTGATACTGAAAAACTTCATCATTTCGATTATATCAGTGATGGGTATTTATCCCTTCACCTTTTAATGATAACCGGGATATTGAGGATACAGAAGTTAGCGGTGTCGCTCAGGTTGTCGCTCAGGTTGCCGCTCAGAGCTTTGATGCCGAGATGACTAAGCCTCAGGAACAGCCTTGACTGAAGCGTCGGGATGCCGGTGTTTATTTTGCAAATTTCTTTCTTTTTATTGGGGCATTTGAGCCCCTTTTACTATTGTAATGAATATTGCTAAGTTTATTCTCGACCTTTTACTTTGGGTTTGATGTTTCCTCCTTACCAAATTTTTCTTTGGTTTACTTGCCAAGTTTGCTTTTGGCTTTAACCTTTCTTTTACGCCGGCTTTGTATTCATATTCTACTATTTCGAACCCATTCATCGTTTATCCCGACTTATTTTTATTATTACCCCGGATTATATAGCAGTGTATTAGGACTTTCCAGTCCAAACGTGACCTCTGCTTAAATACAAAGGTATTGGAACTTTTATGTAGTCCAAACGTTGACCTGGCCAAGGTCTTTTTATGCGGATTCCGCTGTGTTAGTAACCCGATTTTCTTTAACCAGATTTATAGATTTTTAGGGCATCCTATTGACCTGATCAAAGCCATTTCAATTCACCCTTTTTGATTTTGTAAGCCTAATTTCATTTATCAGAGCTTACGTTTTATGTTGCATTATTAACAACAATTGGATTTCAGGGGCGTCCCCCATTTTCCAGTGCCTCGGTTAGAAGCCATTGCCTTACATTGTGATAACCCATTCATTATCCTAGTTTACCATCCTATCAGGAGGGTTCCAGTACCTCAGTTTCTTTTAATTCTAATGACAAGCACAATGAGTAATTCCTCTTTATTGAAAATTGAAGAACCTTTACATAGCTTTATCATGATAAGCTTTGGAATTACAACAAAGACAATCTAACTTTCAACTATAGTATTTTTTAATTTGTCTACATTCTAAGTTCTTTTTATGATCTTTTTGTCCAAGGTCTCTAGCATGTAAGCTCGTTTCTCGAGCTTTTCTTTCACCTGATATGGTTCTTCCCATTTTAGGGCTAATTTTCCTTCTCCTGCATTTCTTCCTCCAACATCCGCTGGTCGGAGAACCAAGTCATTTATTTCAAATGATCAGGCTTCACTTTCTTATTATATCGCTTTGCTACTAGTCGTTTTGCCGCAACATCTCGGCAGTATGCTATAACCCAGACTTCATCAATCAGGTCCAATTCAACGACCAGCGCTTCGTTGTTTTCTGCTTCTCTCTGAGAGAGGGCCTTGACTCTCCGCCAAGACAACTCATCTAGCTCAACCGAAATCATTGCTTCGCTTCCATAAGTCAATCTGAAGGGTGTCTCCCCTGATGAGGCTTGAGTTGTTGTCCTATATCCCCAAAATAGTACAACTCTTCAACCCATTTTCCTTTGGTGGCATCTTCTAATCTCTTTCTTAGCCCGTCAACAATCACTTTATTTGTCGCTTCAGCTTAACCATTTGATTATGGGTGTTCCACAGAAGCAAAACAATGTCGGATACGCAGGTCAGCCATTAACTCTTGAAAGCTCCTATTTGCAAACTAGGTTTTGTTTTTTTGTCACAATCTCAGTCGGGATACCAAACCTGCAAATAAGATTTCTTTCAAAGAATATTCGTATCCTAGCCGAGGTGATAGTAGCCACTGGTTCGACTTCTATCTATTTTGTGAAATAATCGACGGCTACAATTAACCATCATATCTGACCTTCAGATGCTAGGAACGGATCTAAGAGATCCATTCCCCATTCAAAGAACAGCCAAGGAGCAGTAATAATGCTAAGTTCTTCTGGAGGAGCCAATGATTTCTCCCATGTTTCTGGCATTGGTCATACTTCCTAACATGTTCTTTGGCCTCCTCATTCATTGACGGCCAAAAATAACCAGCCCGAAGTGCTTTCTGAGCTAAAGCTTTGGCTCCTATATGTTGACCGTTGATGCCCTCATCGGATAAAACATATTATGCCCCATCTGAATTCAAGCACTTCAATAATGGTGAATTTAAACCCCTTTTTGTAAAGTTTCCCCTCTATCACAGTATACAAAACTGCATCTCGGGTTAACTTCCTAGCCTCGTCCTTTTCTGGAGGCAAAATTCCTTTTTCTAAATATGCCACTATCGGAGATCGCCAATCCTCTATCGCTATAATGATCATTACACATGTCGGCTCTGGAACGTTTTGTTCTGTCACCATCCTGGCTTCGTGCTTGCCAACTTTGATAATATGTCGGCTCTATTATTTTCATTCCTTGGTTTGATAACTACCTCTAATTTGGGACGTAACCAACCGAGAATCGCTGAATATTTGGACTTTCTTTGCCCCAAACTATCTTGCTAGTTGTAGCCCGGTTATAAAGGCTTCATATTCAGCCTGATTGTTTAAAGTTTGGAAACTCAACTGTAGCAAGTATTCCACCGATATTCCATCGCGACTTTCAACAATGATCCCAGCTCCACTGCCCTTTGTGTTATAAAAGTCATCGACATAAATCTTCCAAACATCTTAAAACCGAGAAATCTTCATCCCAAACGGAGGTGAGTTCTCTAACAAAATTAGCTAAAGCCTGAGACTTAATAGTTTTCCGCGCTTCGAAGACAATGTCAAATTCAGATAGCTCAGCCCAATTCATCATTTGTTCTGCCAAGTCTTGTTTGTAGAGGATTTGCCTAATGGGCTGATCTGTCCTTACCACCACTTTATGTCTTTGGTTTCCCCTGGCCTTGGTTTTGATAGAAAATGCGGTTAAGCCAGATGCCTTTTTATTTCTTGAAACGTTGTTTCGCATTCCGGGCTCCAACCATATATATTGCATTTCTTTCCTCAACAAGCTAAAGAAAGGCAATGTCGTTTCTACTTACCACGACAAGAATCTAGTAAGGGAAACTAATTGTGTTGTTGATTGTCATATTTCCTTCTTGTTTCTCGGTGCTTGCATATCTAACACGGCTCTGCACTTGTCCGGGTTTGCCTCAATGCCTCTATGGGTCAACATAAAATGCAAGAATTTTCCAGCAGGCCATATTTTGTCGGGTTTAATCGAATGCTATGCCTTCTCAGCTTATCAAAGGTCTGCTCCAAATCACCTACATGTGCGGCAAGCTTTAATGATTTTACGATCATGTCATCAATATATACCATATTTCTTCCATGTTGATCTTCAAAAACTCGATTCATCATTCTTTGGTAAGTGGCCCCCAAATTCTTTAATCCAAAGGGCATCACATTATAGCAGTAATTCGCATTTTTTGAGATAAAGGTGGTCTTCTCTTGGTCATCAGGATACAAAGGGTTGTATCCTGAATACGCATCCATGAAAGATAACCTGAATCTTGAGGAGCTGTCTACCAACTGATCAATATTTGGCATAGGATACGAATCTTTCGGACATTACCTTATTTAAGTCGGTATAAACCCTCCATTTGTCATTTGGCTTCTTTACCATTATCACATTGGACAACCAGGTAGTGTGTTGTATCTCTATAATGAACCCGACATCCAAAAGCTCTTTGACGTGGTCCTCCAGTACTTGCCGATGTTCTAAGCCAAGCTTCATTTTCTTTTGAGCCACTGGCTTGGCTCTTAGGTATATTGACAGCTTATGACAGTATACCGTGGGATCTACACCAGGAATCTCAGAAGACTTCCATGCGAAATATCTTTATTATCTTTTAGGCATTTAATTAACACTACTTTTACCTCGGCTTCCAACCCTTTTCCTATCTTGGTTGTCTGACCGAGCTCTTCTATTATAATTTCTTCAAGTTCCCCATCAGGTTCAGGTCTAGGAAACTGGGTTTCGTCCCTCATGTCGAGCTCCACCATGTTGACAGACCTCTTCTGCTTTCGTTGTTCCATCTTCCCTGCTTGATCGCCTTCTTTAATCCGGGTTGAGGAGGAAAGTCCGTCCTCAATGGCCCTAACTGATCTGAAGTAGCATTCTCTTGACTTTTTTTGATCTCCCCTGATAGTGATTATCGTATTTTTCTTGCTCACCATCTTCAACTTATGATGTTTTGTGGATACCAACATATCCCAGTTATGGATAGTTAGGTCCCTAGAATGACATTGTATGGCGAAGGAAAGTCAGGTACACAATGAAAGGTTCTGGAAAATTATAATAAGTATGAGAATATTCCTAGAATAATATTTAGGACTAGGGTGTCAAGTTTCAGGTCAAAATAATGAGAATTGGTGTCAGAACTGATATCGGCTACGTTAAAGCGCGTACCGGTAAAGTGCTGCGAAAAATAATATAAAAATATGACAAATCTTAGAAAAATGGCTAGGTTCAGAATCTCAAGTTTGAGATTAAAATGATAAGCGTATCTATTAGTGCTAATACAGTGTGTTTAAACTTAATGTGCCTATAAATACCAAGTGACACAAAAACCTAGGTTATTTTATTACCTCTCTATGTGAGAATTTTCAGTCCTCAACAGCTGCCACCTTCCCTCTACCATTTCATAGCCTTCTTCTTTATGAACTCCACCAAAGTGACCACCTTTGTTCATAGTTCCTTCATCAAAATGGTATAGGTGAGTGAGAGAAAGGCTTGTGTGAGTAAAAGGTCCTTGTTTGCTGAGTTTGGTTTCTGACTTGTGGTGGTTTGAGGGCTGAATTGTTGAGTCTTGTGGTGGGAACCATTTTCTTGTCATTGGTGGCTTCAAGAATCCACTTTGATGATGAAAGGTCCAAGCTTGTAGTGCATTTTCGTGCATTTGTAAAGTCAACACCTTGGAGCTGTGTTGGAGGCTCCAAGTCAGAGTCTTTTTCTGAGTTTGAGACACTTGAGGTATACCATGATCACCTCTTTGATATTTTCATGATTTGAGCTTGTTTAATCCATTAAAAAGGGAAACTTGGATCATTTGAGTTAAGGACTGATAATCTAAGTCTAAAATATGTTAATGAACATCTATTTAGGGAGTTATTGGACTCCCAATCGCATTTGGACACTTAAAAATGGGATTATGCAGATGACAACTCGAGTTTCTGCATTTTGTCTGATAATTATTCGAATACTTTTCGTGTAGTATCCGAATACTTATCAATGGGTAGTCGAATACTCCTTGAAGGAGTATTGAGATACTTTTCTGGGAAGAAAAGTATTCGGATACCTTAGTAGAAGTATTCGAATACTGGGTAGTATTCAGATACTGTAGGAATTGTATTCGAATACCTTATGGTATTCGGATATTGAGTGAAAAGTATTCGGATACCTTGTGGTATTCGGATACTTAAGTGAAAGTATTCGGATACTTTCTGGAGACTTGGAGTATTCAAATACTCATCGAGGAGTATTTGAATACCTCCGGCAGAATTTGCATGAAATCATCTAAAACAAGTTGGAAAGTCCTAATCACTTAATGGAACCTTAGACAATGAATATTAATGAGCATTTATTGTATAAACAGATTGTGATTGTGCTGTTTGTGGGCCATGAGCTTGTGTTGACTTGGCTTGGATTGATTGCTTAAGAGGTAAGCTTCTGGTCCTCGGATTGATCTGTTGCTTGTTCCACCGACCTCCATGGGAGGGTGGTTTATATGCATGGTATGCTTTTATGAAAATGATATATGCATTGATATATGCCTGAAACATGTGGATATACCTGTTGATGTATTGTGTGGATGTGATCTTGGATACTTACACGATCAGGCAGCAACCCTGGTGTGTAACATACCTGTTGATGTAATGTATGGATGTGATGTTAGTACTTGTACAATCAGGCAGCAACCCTGGTGTGCAAGTCATGAGGCGGCACCCCTCATGTTGATAGGTAACAGACGTGTATAAACCCTATCTTGTTCCCTGGCCAGTCGAACCGCACTTGTATACATCACATGATTAATGAGTTGTAGTATTTTAGCTCATCGAGCAAGAGATTATACTGTCATGATATAAATGCTTTAACATGAACATGCATTGAAATTACTATTTTTGAACTTATATTATACTTGTAAGTGAGCTTGGGGCGGAAGAGTGCTTGAGAACCCCTTGTCTTACTGAGATTTCTTTTTAGAGATCTCACCCCACGTTTGGGGAACATTTTCAGGTTCAGGTAACTCGGGAGTTGATACCTCGGGCGACAGGAGGCCGGAGCTGAGTTGAGAATTATATTTTTATGATGATGTGCTGGATTCTGACATGCTTTACATTTATTATCATGTTATTCGATGTGAGACTCTGTTGGGCTTTATTGCCTTATTTGTGAGCATGGGGGTTGTCCATGCCACATTGATTTTCTGCTATGTTTGGGTTTATTCGAGTTGTATAATGTATCAGGACATAGTCCGGGCTACGTGTTGTAGTTTTGTGACTTAGATACTCACATATTTATATTATGACGTTATTCAATGTATTTAGCTTTTATTGCAATTTACATACAGGCAATGTTTTATGAAAAAGGACTAAGTAATCAACTTGGTTAATGATAATGACGTCATAATTGAAAAGAAAAAGTTATTCCGCATTTTTATTAAGTGTTGCTTAATACGATGACATGATAACAAACTGGGTATACACGAGGTGTTACAATCTGCACAGCGTTTGGGATTTGCGCAACCAGTGGTTGCAATCCTTGTACATATGGTGCATTCTGATTCACCGCTAGAGTTGACACCGAATCAGAATGCACGTCGCTGACATGAACAACATTATAGTCAATCGCTTGTTGATTCTCGGGGCTGTGTTGATCCACCGGAACCTCTTGTATCACCGGGTTTTGTCGTGGCTTAGGATTTGACAATAGTGGCTGTTGATAACCACTTCTAGTACGTGCCATGATTTTCGTGGGATTTGAAATTCCTCAAGATCCCCACAGACGACACCAATGTTCTATCTAGGTGACAGAGATGTCTAACCTAGGGATAGTAGATCTATATTGAATTTTGTGCTCTCTCTAGGTATCTATGAATTAGATACCTTGGGGTAGCAAATCACCGTACACAATTATGAGGCTTTAACCAAAGGGGTGGTGTGTATGTGCACAGTGACACCATAATAGTAAAAGAGAGATATGTTAATATCTGTGGTCTTTACCTCTTATTTATAGTGTTACCTTTAGGGTTTGAACAATCTGGACCCTTGCTTCATGAGCCCAATTGTCTCCTTGCATAGCTATCGAGTATCTAACCTTTATTGGGTTTTTTGGGCATATGGGCCTTATGTAGGTCCATAACATATTGATGTAAATAAGCAAAGAAAACTCTCACATAACAGCCCCTCTTGATGATCCATAATCAAGGTTATGTTCCTAACACTGCTAGGATAATTTTGTGTGAAGAAACCTAACCCTAAAAGTGAGTATTTAGCAAGCTAGCAACTTGGACACAAGGAACATGAAGGTCACGGCCAAGAGCTTAGAAAGAGAAGAGGAATGAAAGAAACTTGCGTGAGAAAATAAGAAAGACTAGACCGACTTAGATATCAAAGTGTATGGAGATTCAGTCTTAACTTGATCATCAATCCAAATAACTTTAGTAGCCACTTTATTTGACTTTAACAACTTAACATGTTTTTCATTGGCTCTTTATCTATTAACTCACAGCATGTGCAGAAATTTTTTGAAGGAAAGTGACTTGGCCGAAACACCATCAAGTAACCATCCTACGTACAGAATTTTGGCTTCCTTGTTATGTTTTCCACTTGATTGACTTTAACCATAATTTAAGCATTCTCATTGGCTTTCAATCACCTCTCCTCGGTCATCTACAAGGGAGGAAGAGACAAAATAAATAAGGTAATTAAATAAACAAGTAATATAGTATGCAATTAACTTAACATGCAAGTAATGATTATAATTTAATGAAGAATGGAAATAGTTTATTCATATTTTTTCATGAGTTTACTCGAAAATTTATTTCAACAGCTTCCGTGTTATTTGGTTAATTAGATGTGCTTAATACCATTCTGATGATAATACACCGGCTGTGGACTGGATGTTACAACTTGTATAAATGTTTTGAGATGTAATGAGCATTAAGAAATATACGAATATGCATAAGTGAGGCACCTAGAATTCACATGTCTAACTTAATGATTAGGTAATGAAAGAAATTGGTAATGATAGTATAAAATGTACAAAAAAATAATGGAGTGCTAAATATGGTCAAATGTGACAATGGTGAATGTAATTTGATAATATAGATATCAAGACTGGTAGGTTTTAAGAGGAGACATTAAGCTTAATGACGTCTTCTCATAAGATAAAGTTCATGAAATGAGTAAATAATCATATATGTAAATTGTAAATAAGATAATTAGAAAATGAGTAATATAGAATGCGCTTAACTTGACATGCAAGTAATCATTATAAATTAATATAGACTGAAAAAAGTTTAGTCACGTTCTAATACAAGATTAATTATGAATTAATATGATTAGCTTCGACATTGCTTCGACATTTACTTGACTAATTAGCTGTGCTTAATGCCATTTTGATGTTAACAAACTGGAAGCTCATGAAATGTTACAATAAGGATTGGCTCTGAGTCAATAGATGATAAGTAGAAATCTATGGATAAATTCTGAAGCTATGAATATGGATATTTTGTGTATTGGATGTTTTCTGGATTACAGGTTTTGAGATTTCTAGTTAGTCTAATATACAACTGTTATGTTGTCAATATTTTGTTGAAATGGTAGTTGTCATTATTTAGATGATGATTGGATCATGAGTTTTGTTAAGTATAGATTCTATGCAGTTATGGGATTGTACAATTTTATGATAAATGGAAAAATAGGTTTGCACAGTTATTTGTAAGAATCTACATATTGTGAACAAAAAGGAATAATAAAAGATAATTCACGTAGTTTTGAGAGAACTATTGTGATACTTTGAGTAAGTCTTTCTCTATTTGAATTATTAAGACGCACATTTGTACCATATGTTTGTTAACAAACCGGCTCGAGACGGGGTGATACAATTATTTTTTTATGACTAAATATCATAAGACCACCTTGTAGTTAGGGTCATTTTCAAAAGACTACCCTACACTTTTAATTCAAACAATTAACCCGCTTATACTATTGAATAAGAGAAATTAAACACATTTTGTAATTAAAAGACAAAAATGCACTTCTCCTTAACATCAATTAAGAAATCAACACAAGTAACATTTTTTGCATTTCGTCTAGGGTTTTTCTAAATCCCCAAATTTCCCAATTCTCACTGGACGCATCTTATGATTTTCCCAATATAATTTTCCCTTTTTTATTTTACAAGGGTAAAATGTGAGAAGCCATTATTGAAATGCAAAACGGTATAGGGAAATCTTTTCAAAATATTTTCATATTCTCGTAATTATAACACCTCAAAGATTTAAAACATATAATTATACTTAAAATAAAGATTAGAGGGTAGGATTAGTGAAATTCCTGAATTCTGACTCAAAATACATAAAAACGATAAAACGGTAATTTGACAAACATGTAACCCTAAACAATGAAATGTTAATAGAATATCTCAAATGGGAAAAATAACCCTAGGAATGGATTCAGAACGAAAAATTGAGTGGTTAGGCAAATTTCTGGAAATTTGATGAATAGTGTTTTTATCGAGTAAAAATACAGCGGTACAGTTGCACCAAAAAATGTGTCGAGTGAAATTTGAGCTCTAGGTTTAAAAATAAGTTGGAAAAGATACATAGGACTAAGAATTATGATTATTGATGAAATTTGATTAAAATAAAGATTTTTTGGGAAATGTGCCAACAGTGCACATATCGGGTTAAAACTGTGATTTCACCGAATGATCGAAAAACTCTGGATTCATCTGTTCAAGGATAATTAAAGGACCTTGGTGAATGTTAAATTTTTTATTTAATGGATAGTTCATGAATTAATTGAATATTAGTAGTGAGATAAGTGAGTTTAAGTGAGGTGGCACTTGTAGGACCCACTCCCCACTTAAGTGAATTGAGCACGTGTAGAATCAGATTTTTTGAGTCTTCTTCCTCCTCCAAACAGCTCCAAATTTGTGGCCCTCCATTGTTGTGAAAAAGAAGAGCTCAAAAAATTCAAACAACCATAACTTGAGATCTAGGCCACCAAATTGATTTATTCCAAAGCCAAACTTATGTAAAATCTTGAGATGAACACATTGCTACCCTTATTTTCAAGTGAGAATCATTGTGGAGAGAGATCATTGGGCAAGAAGGTGACATTTTTGAAGATTTTTTAGGACATTGATGATGGTTTGAGTTGCATTCGTGCTTGAATATCCCTCCTTGGAGGCTTGTGAGTCTATTTGTAGTAAGTATTCCCAATCCCATTGAGTTTTGTTGATGATTTGAAAATGGGTATGAAATTTGAATATGTGTTGGTGAGTTTAGGTAGTTGGAGACCTCAAAATGACTTTGTGCATTAGATAAATGTTGCTTAGAATGATAAATTACAGTGATTGAGCTCATATAAATTATTGTGAAAAAGATTTTTGGATGGATGAGCATGATTTTGTGAAATTGAATTGTTGTGTGATTGGGAAATTGAGTTATGGATTACTTATAGTAGTTAATTATAGGATGTATGATGTGTTTGAAGTATGAAAATGAATTGAAAATCTCTTGGTGCCATTGAGTATTCATTTCGGCCATTAAGGTAAAAATAGGAAAGGATGATGCATAACTTGTATAATTGGACTTGTGATGATTTGAATCAAGTTTAAGGAGGTTGTATGTGTGCGTAATGCATTGGGTTTGTGAGAAAAATCCCTAGACCTTGGAGTGTGTAGATTTCGACCTTAATGAGAAGATTTAGGAAAAATGATGTTGAATTATAATTAAATGCAATTGTGGGCTTGAAATGGTGTTGTGATAGGCTAAGGAAGCCATAGGAATGTTAAAAAGAAATTAACAACATGAAATGTGTAAAAAGGCCTAAATGGTCGAATGGTGTGTGTGTGTGTAACACCCCGTGTATACCCAGTAATGTTATCATACTATCGTATTAAGCTGCGCTTAATTAAAAATTGCGGAATATCTTTTTCTTTTCCAATTATGACGTCATTATACTTAGCCAAGTTGATTACTTAATCAATTTCATAAAAACAATGTCTGTATGTAAATTGCAAGACAACTAACTGAAATACCTCAATATAAAATATAAAGTGAGTATCTAAGTCACGACATTACATCACGTAATCCGGACAATATCCTGATACATTAATACAACTCTAATTAAAACAAGACATAACAAGTCTACGTGGCATGGACAATCCCCATGCCCACCAAATCAACAGCATAAACGACAGAGTCTCAACAAGATAATCCAAAATCATAAAATGAAGCTAAAAGCATAAAAGCATATCCAACATCCAACATGTCAGCATATAATATCATCAATATCTAACTCAGCTCCGGCCTCCTGCCGCCTGGGGCCTCAACCCCCACATTACCTGATCCTGAAATAAGCATTCCCCAAACGTGGGGTGAGATCTCTAAACTAGAAATCTCAGTAAGACAAGGGGTCCTCAAGGATCTTCCACCCCAAGCTCACTTACATGTGCAATATAAGTTCTAAAAGCATTTATATCAATATAAGTTCCAAAACTATGTAGTGCAACAGATATTCATGTCATGTGTGTTTAAACTATTCTACTGGCAAGAGAAATGCAGGAATACATCTATTACCCACACGTAGTACAAGGAACACCGCTTGCACCTCACCCACAGCCTCACCATATTGTATGTACCACATGAAAGTTGGAAACTTTAGCACCATCATTGTCGCACAATGATATGCCTACATGAGGGAAAAATAAAAAAAATTCTGAAAGCGGAATGCATAGACAATCTATGCCTTCATGTGATTTATAAAGAAAACGCTCATTGAAACACGAGAGGATTTAGAATTACCTTATTCCGATCTCTTGTAGGCTTCAAAAGGATGATGCCCTCTAATGATAGTCCACCAACTATCTCCAATGTCGCAGCAGAGAACTCTTCTCCTTGATCCTCCTTTGCCCGTAATTGCTTGCTAGGCGAATGAAGGCTAGAGGATTTACAAGTGTTTGATTAATTTTCTCAAGACTGTGATTGTTGTCTTGAGATTAGGTGTCGGGCGAAAATGGATAAGAATAGGTGATGATCTGTTTTCAAAAAAACACAGAGGAGCTTCTCTTGTAGAGAGGGGCGAATTTTCAGTCTCATGTAGACTTTGAAAAGATGCTTGCTTTCTTATATCTTCACAAGTGATCTTTTCGATTCTTAATTTAAAAAATCAGAATATTAAATTTAAAAACGAATCTTCAAAGATATTGAAAGATTGAGTAGTTTGAGAGAATATCTCTTCCACCAATTTTGCTAAAAATTCAAAATCAACATCTCTCCAGAGGCTCCAAAATTTCGAAAAATTCTAAGAGCTGGAAATATTAAATTCAAGTGTTGAAATTTTGAATTAGATTCTAGAAGAACCATCTTCAAAATTTCGAAATTCATCACCATGATCTTCTCCATTTTGTAGCTCCAACAGAATTGTTTAAATTTTAAATTCAAACAAAACTGTTCAGAAAATCTATATCCAGTTTCCATTAGATATCAATCAACAACCCAATCTCATGAGTTCAAATTTCAAATTCAAATTTTAAACTTTTCAAATTTCAAATTCAAATTTTAAACTTCATTGTTATCCTAGTTCGTAATTCAAATTTTGAATTCAAATTTGAAATTCAAAATTTCAAAATTTAAATTTCAAAATTTAAATTTCAAATTTCGTAATTTAAATTTGAATTCGAATTTCAAAATTCAAAATTTCAAAATTCAAAATTCAAATTCAAATTTCTAATTTTGTCCAAAACTTATTTTGGGCAAATCAACTTTTGACTTTCTAGGATCCATGGCCCAAAGACCCTGCTGGGCCTAACTAAACATTTGATCTCATTAGCAAGAAACAATTTCGCTCTAAAGGGCCAAATGTGGCGCATGTTTTTGATCGGGCTTGGAATCCAATTCCAACCCAATTCAACTCATAGTCTTGATATAACCCAATAACTTATTATTGGCCCCAACCTGCTTGCAACAAGGAATAACCTTTGTGTGTGACCCATTTGGCCCAATTAGTCACTGACATAAATGAACTTGGACCAATTAAACTCTTTTAACAGGCCCAATTCATTTAATGACCACATAAGACACTAGCAATGCTCTGCAGCCCCAGAACTAACTGAGTTGACCAAGTGATCTACCTTTCTAATTTGGATACCGTGTCGGAATCATCCCTCATATCGTCATTCACATTTAGTCGAGAGCAAGAAAATAATATCATCTCTCTTGTTGACTAAATATAGCTTTTCACATAACTAGGAATCTTTTTCTATTGACTCTAAGATTGATCATGACTCCTCATGATCACTTACTATGCATAGATTCCCGAGTCAATCAGAAGTCATCCAAGTCCCACCGATCTTGTGAACGACTAATCCATTATAGGGGACTATGAGTCCTCTCGGCATGTCCATCTAGACTCATGTATTCAAGTTATACCCAAGAGTACACTGTTCTCCCTATGTTTCAGGCGGATAGAGTTGTACAGTCAAAGTATAACCCTAGGACATAGTGTTCGATGACATCCTTAAGTCTAGGACGATCCGCACTACCAAACGATGAGAGACTAAACAAATCCAATGATACTTAGTGAAATCCTTGTGGAGTCTCTCGGCGGGTCAGTTCAGTGCTATCTGTTCCTGAACAGATCCACCTACGACATCAGCTAAGGTATCACCATACCTGCATACCATGAGGTCCCTACCTTGTATCTCCATACAAGTAGAAGATGTCGTACTAGTCTTATTGAGATCACCAATGCCCTCTCTTGGTGATTCAAGACTAGGAACATACTTTAGGCAATAGACATGTGGTGTCCTCGAGTCCTCATGATCATGATCCCTATCATAGATCCTCACATGAACACCTGTTCTATTCCTGGGGCTTTTATCTTTAATCGCATATTAACCTAATATTAAGGCGAGACAAAATATGAAAAAGATAAAATGTGCTCATATATTAAATAAATCATGAAATATAAGTAGTAAAAGGTGTTCATCTGATGTAACAGATTGTCTCTAGGACACCTATATACTAACAATCTCCCACTTGGCCTAGAGCCAATCAAGTCGACGTGTCAAACCTAAAGACTCATAATGACTATCATGTTTTCTCTGAGAGAGACCCTTCGTCAGAGAATCGGCCAAATTGTCATCTGTGGGAACGTAATCCATCTTTATCTCCAGCCTTTCAATAATTTCTCGGATGAGGTGATACTTCCGGAGCACATGTTTGGACCTTTGGTGAGACCGGGGTTCCTTGCCCTGGGCTATCGCGCCAGTGTTGTCACAATACATGAGTATTGGATCAACTATGCTAGGAACCACTCCAAGTTCTGTGATGAACTTCTTGATCCAGACTGCCTCCTTAGCAGCTTCTGAAGCTGCAATGTATTCTGCTTCGGTAGTAGAGTCGGTCGTGGTCTCCTGTTTGGAACTCTTCCAACAGATTGCTCCACCATTTAAGGTGTAGACAAATCCTGACTGGGATTTACAGTCATCTCTGTCACTCTGGAAACTGGCATCAGTAAACCCCCTTCACTTTTAGCTCATCACTACCACCATAAACCAGAAACAAATCCGTAGTTCTTCTTAAGTACTTCAGGATTGTCTTCACGGCCTTCCAGTGATCCTCTCCAGGATCAGCCTGGTATCGGCTCGTTGTGCTCAAAGCATAAGAGACATCTGGTCTCGTACACAGCATGGCATACATGATGGATCCAATTGCTGATGCATATGGAATCCTCTCCATGCGTTCCCTTTCAGCCGGTGTCTTTGGACACATCGCTTTAGAAAGGTGAACACCATGACTGACGGGAAGAAAACCCCTTTTCGACCCCTCCATGCTAAACCTCTTTAGCATCTTATCTATGTATGTGGATTGGGATAATCCAAGCAACCTCTTAGACCTATCTCTATAGATCTTTATACCCAGTATATAGGCCGCTTCTCCCATATCCTTCATGGTGAAGTTTTCTGACAACCAAATCTTCGTGGACTGCAACATGGGAATGTCATTTCCGATGAGCAATATGTCATCTACATAAAGCACAAGGAAAACAACAGCGCTCCCACTAACCTTCTTGTAAACACATGGTTCATCCTCATTCTTGATAAAGCCATAACTCTTTACAACTTCATCAAAACGAAGATTCCAGCTTCTGGAAGCTTGCTTTAGCCCATATATCGATTTCTGAAGTTTGCATACCATATGCTCCTGGCCTTTGGACTCAAAACCCTCGGGTTGTGTCATGTACACTTCCTCCTTCAAGAAACCATTCAAGAAGGCGGTTTTGACATCCATCTGCCAAATCTCATAGTCGTGATATGTAGCTATAGCTAGCATAATCCTAATAGACTTGATCATGGCAACAGGTGAGAAGGTTTCCTCAAAGTCAATTCCTTGCCTTTGACGGTAACCCTTCGCAACCAACCTAGCTTTATAGGTCTGAATGTTGCCATCAGCATCAGTCTTCCTCTTGAAGACCCACTTACACCCAATAGGAACTATTCCTTCAGGTGGTGGAACCAAGGTCCATACCTTGTTCTGATGCATCGAATCTATTTCGGATTCCATAGCTGTCTGCCATTCTGAGGAGTCAGCATCCTTGACCGCCTCAGTGTAGGAAGTAGGCTCGTCATCCTCAACGGTTTGCTGATTCTCAATCACAAATCCGTACCAATCAGGTGGACGAGTAATCCTAGCGCTCCTACGGGGCTGGGTGTCTACTGCCTCTAATTGAGGCATCGCCTGATCAACAGACTCGGGCTCCGCTGTCTGATCCTGTAGGTCTCGAACTTCTTCAAGTTCTACCTTACTCCCACTATCTCCTTGAGAGATCAAATCCTGCTCAAGGAAAGTAGCATTCTTGGACACAATTACCTTGTTGTCCTCAGGGTAGTAAAAGTAGTATCCCTTAGTTTCTTTGGGATAGCCTACAAAGAAGCACAATGCGCTCCTAGCTCCTAATTTCTCAGGTGCTAGGGTCTTGACATAAGCTGGACAGCCCCATACCTTGAGGTAACTCAAGTTGGGCTTCCTGCCCCTCCATATCTCATATGGGGTAGTCGGAACAGACTTAGACGGAACCCTATTAAGAAGATATACCGTTGTATCAAGAGCGAATCCCCAAAACGATTTTGGGACCTTCGTACTACTCATCATAGACCGTACCATGTCTAACAAGGTTCGGTTCCTCCTTTCAGACACACCGTTTTGATGCGGTGTGTAAGGAGCCGTCAACTGTGAGAGAATCCCATTCTCTCTAGATAATTCTGAAACTCTTGACTCATGTATTCACCACCCCGATCTGATCGTAGTGTCTTAATCATCTTGCCAAGTTGTTTCTCTACTTCATTCCTAAACTCTTTGAACTTTTCAAAGGCCTCGGATTTGTGCCTCATAAGGTACACATATCCGTATCTGGACTTATCATCAGTAAAGGTAATGAAATAGAAAAATCCTCCTCTAGCCTGCGTAGACATAGGTCCACATACATCAGAATGAATGAGTTCCAATAACTCATTGGCTCTATGACTCGCCAATTTATCAATCTTGGTCTTCGTCATCTTACCAGCCAAACAAGATTCACAAGGTCCGTAGGATTCAAAATCCATGGAATCTAGATAACCATCCTGATGGAGTCTAGACAATCTCGTCTCATTGATGTGTCCTAATCTACAATGCCAGAGATAGGATCTACTATCTAATCTAGGTTTCTTAGTTTGTATACTAAGAACGTCACTATTCGTATCTAAATCCAAAACGTATAAACCATTAACCCGTGATGCGCAAGCATAAACAGAATCATTCATAATGACAGAAAACTTGCCATCCTTTATTATAAAGTTAAAACTATACTGTTCTAAACGGGAAATAGAAATAATGTTTCGGAAAATAGACGGAACATAGAAACAATTAAACAAGCGTAAGACAAAGCCCGTAGGCAAAATAAGGTCTACATCTCCTACAGCTAAGGCAGCAACTCTTGCTCCATTACCGACCCGGAGATTCACCTCGTCCTTCTCCAACCTCCTCGGGTTTTTAAGCACCTGCAACATATTGCAAATATGAGAACCACATCCGGTATCTAATACCCATGAAGTTGAATCAACACTTGAAAAATTAATTTCTATAGTGAACATACCTGAGGTAGTAGCATCACCATGCTTCTTCCCCTTGATGCTCTCAAGGTACAACGGGCAGTTCCTCTTCCAATGTCCTGGTTTCTGACAGTGGAAGCATACAGCATCAGCCTTATCCTTTGACTTTTCCTTCTTCCCCTTGCCCTTTTTCTTCTTCGCTTGACCCTTGGGTTTGAGCTTGTCTGTCCTCAGAGACTTGTTCTTACCCTTGGCCTTGCCAATCAGAAGAACCTGGGTCCTGTTCTTCTTAACAGCACCCTCAGCAGTGGTGAGTAGACTCAACAACTCAGCTAGTGTTGATTCTACCTTATTCATATAATAATTAACCACAAAGCCATTAAAGGAAGGTGGCAACGACTGTAAGACCAAGTCTATACTCAGCTCATGGTCCATGATAAAACCAAGAGAAGCAAGCTTCTCTATCAGCCCTATCATCTTGAGGACATGCGGTCCCACCGCAGTACCCTCAACCATCTTACAGCCAAACAGCTCCTTGGAGGTTTCAAAGCGTTCAACCATTCCCTGCTTATCATACAGCTCTTTCAGATGTAGGATAATAGAGGGAGCATCCATATGCCAAGCAGTACGCAGACATTCTGAAAGCGGAATGCATAGACAATCTATGCCCTCATGTGATTTATAAAGAAAACGCTCATTGAAACACGAGAGGATTTAGAATTACCTTATTCCGATCTTCTGTAGGCTTCAAAAGGCTTATGCCCTCTAACAATAGTCCACACAGCTATCTCCAATGTCGCAGCAGAGAACTCTTCTACTTGATCCTCCTTTGCCCTTAATTACTTGCTAGGCGAATGAAGGCTAGAGGATTTACAAGTGTTTGATTAATTTTCTCAAGACTGTGATTGTTGTCTTGAGATTAGGTGTGGGGTGAAAAATGGAGAAGAATAGGTGATGATCTGTTTTCAAAAAAACACAGAGGAGCTTCTCATGTAGAGAGGGGCGATTTTTCAGTCTCTTGTAGACCCTGAAAAGATGCTTGCTTTCTTATATCTTCACAAGTGATCTTTTAAAGATTCTTAATTTAAAAAATCAGAATATTAAATTTAAAAACAAATCTTCAAAGATATTGAAAGATTGAGTAGTTTGAGAGAATATCTCTTCCACCAATTTTTGCTAAAAATTCGAAATCAACATCTCTCCAGAGGCTCTAAAATTTAAAAAAATTCCAAGAGCTGAAAATATGAAATTCAAGTGTTGAAATTTTGAATTAGATTATAGAAGAACCATCTTCAAAATTTCGAAATTCATCACCATGATCTTCTCCATTTTGTAGCTCCAACAGTATTGTTTAAATTCTAAATTCAGACAAAACTGTTCAGAAAATCTATATTCAATCTTCATTAGATATCAATCAACAAACCAATCTCATGAGTTCAAATTTCAAATTCAAATTTTAAACTTTTCAAACTTTAAATTCAAATTTTAAACTTCATTGTTATCCTAGTTCGTAATTCAAATTTTGAATTCAAATTTGAAATTCAAAATTTCAAAATTCAAATTTCAAAATTTCAATTTCGAATTTCGTAATTTAAATTTGAATTCGAATTTCAAAATTCAAAATTTCAAAATTCAAATTTCAAAATTCAAATTTCAAATTTTGTCCAAAACTTATTTTGGTCAAATCAACTTTTGACTTTCTAGGATCCATGGCCCAAAGACCCTGCTGGGCCTAACTAAACATTTGATCCCATTAGCAAGAAACAATTTTGCTCTAAAGGGCCAAATGTGGCTCATGTTTTTGATTGGGTTTGGAATCCAATTCAACTCATAGTCTTGATAAAACCCAATAACTTATTATTGGCCCAAACCTGCTTGCAACAAGGAATAACCTTTGTGTGTGACCCATTAGGCCCAATTAGTCACTGACATAAATGAACTTGGACCAATTAAACTCTTTTAACAGACCAAATTCATTTAATGACCATATAAGACACTAGCAATGCTCTGCGGCCCCAGAACTAACTGAGTTGACCAAGTGATCTACCTTTCTAATTTGGATACCGTGTCGGAATCATCCCTCATATCGTCATTCACATTTAGTCGAGAGCAAGGAAATAGTATCATCTCTCTTGTTGACTAAATATAGCTTTTCATAGAACTAGGAATCTTTTTCTATTGACTCTAAGATTGATCATGACTCCTCATGATCACTTACTATGCATAGATTCCTGAGTCAATTAGAAGTCATCCAAGTTCCACCGGTCTTGTGAACGACTAATCCCTTATAGGGGACTATGAGTCCTCTCGGCATGTCCATCTAGACTCATGTATTCAAGTTATACCCAAGAGTACACTGTTCTCCCCATGTTTCAGGCGGATAGAGTTGTACAGTCAAAGTATAACCCTAGGACATAGTGTTCGATGACATCCTTAAGTCTAGGACGATCCGCACTACCAAACGATGAGAGACTAAACAAATCCAATGATACTTAGTGAAATTCTTGTGGAGTCTCTCTGCGAGTTAGTTCAGTGCTATCTGTTCCTGAACAGATCCACCTACGACATCAGCTAAGGTATCACCACCATACAAGTAGAAGATGTCGTACTAGTCTTATTGAGATCACCAATGCCCTCTCTTGGTGATTCAAGACTAGGAACATATTTTAGGCAATAGACATGTGGTGTCCTCGAGTCCTCATAATCATGATCCCTATCATAGATCCTCACATGAACACCTGTTCTTTTCCTGGGGCTTTTATCTTTAATCGCATATTAACCTAATATTAAGGCGAGACAAAAATATGAAAAAGATAAAATGTGCTCATATATTAAATAAATCATGAAATATAAGTAGTAAAAGGTGTTCATCTGATGTAACAGATTGTCTTTAGGACACC
>NW_026898539.1:0-11398 GCF_033153095.1 Gastrolobium bilobum
GCAAAATTGATGAGCGAGGAATTCTTTTTCGGTCCTCTAGCTAGGAGCGTTAAACATTGTAATCCATTAATCTATACTGGGCTATATATAGTTCAGCTACATTACACGAAATTGCAGCAAATACAGGTTAGCAATGAATGTATATTAAATTATATAGCAATGTAGGCCAATTTATTGTAAACTCTAGATGTTGACTTTGCTGCTTCATTTGAATAAAAGTTTAAAACTTTTTAAGGCGTACTAGAAATGTACTTTTCGGGTAAGATATATGATAATGCAGCCAGAAAACGTAACACATGTAAGTATTTCTGCTGCAAAACTCTTTCCGTGTTGATAATTTGTATGTTTTCCTTGCTAATATACTTTGTGGCTCAATGCATTAACTCAAAGCAAATAGAGGATAGGAAAAAACTTCATTACTTTCTTGTCATAGCATTATGGGCATGAAAAGTAACCATTGCAGTGATTGTTGGGTATGGCTCATACTTCGCATGCTGATGAGAGTCCTAGTTGTCGGAGTTAGCAGAAAGGCAATCGTAGAGGTTAGGTACTGTTGTGGGTCTCTAATTTATTGTAATTTTCTTAGTAGTTTGGGCTTGAACCCATAAATGGCTGTTGTTAAGGTTTTCTAATCCTATTTATATTTTTCTTGTAAACCGAATAACTTGTAACGAGTGGCGGTGAGGAGAACATAGTACAGACAAGTTGGACGTAACCTAAATTGGGTGAATCAAGATAAATCTATGTGCTTATTCTCTCTCTTTCTCTTTTCGTTTTCGATTTATGTGATTGTCGATTTCCAACCGTGTATGCCATCATATTTTTCAGATGCAAATTCTCCATAGATTCCAATTTTTCACTTCTTGCATGTAAAAGAATAAATAAACTGCAACATACAAGATAAATAAATAAATAAACTGTGTCCAGAAAATTGAAAAGGCAGCACAAGTAATTATAGTACCGACCATGTGAAATATTTCCCACGCAATTTGGATAGTAAATGTAAATGCTAAGATTTTTCTAGCACTTAGTGGATGGAGTGAATAAGATCTTAAATTCTATAAACCCTAAGGAAATATGATCTCATTAATTACTAGAAGCTCTTAAATTCTATAAATGAATCCAAGTTTTTTTTATCCTATAAGCCTATAAATGAACCGTTATTAACATTTTGTGCAAGGAGTGAAGAAGCAGGAACAAGAGAAAAAGAAAAGTGAGAAATAGTATATTGAGTAAGTGTGTTCCTGAGAGTAATATTGTGCTGGGAATGTCAATGATAAAAAGAGAAGTTTATTTTTCGTCAAGTACTCAATCTCTTTACTCAACAAACATGACATCCCTTTCCCTCATTTCATCGGTAACCTTGTGCTCAGAGACAAAAAAGCTGACATTCTCATTGAATTGAACACATTCATAAGAGTTATGAAGTTATAAACGTGTACGTCATAACAAATTGTCATGCAGCCGAAAGCCATTGAATTCACATGAATTATGCAAATACAAACACTGCAAATCTGGGTCTCTCTGGCTCTATATGAAATTTCTGATATCAAACCGAAAAATCATAATACCGTTTTTGAATAATGGCTATGATTCTATTACAGAGATGCAGTTCCACAAAAAGAACACGGATTTTAAAAGGAAACTTGCCGTCAGACCAGAAAAGTATTTCTAAATGCAGCATGTCATGTGAACATGAGGTGTGTTCTTTTTTCGTACTAGGATATCTCATAAGCATTATTTTTCAAATTAATTATTCAATTTTAATTTTTGTTCTCCGGAATTCTGTTTAACCACCACACTCATATATTTTATTTTTCTAAAATAATGGCGCTGTGGTTCGAATTCGAACACTAGCTCATCCCTTACACACTTTGTTGATACATGAATTCTGATGATCCTAAATATAATTTAAGAAATGATTTAGGGTGTGTTAGAATAAAAATTTAAAAATAGAACACTTTTATCATGTAATTTTTTACTTTTCAAGGCGGGATATTATTATTTTTTATTCGAGAACTTTAATTATCTCTTTAGGGCAAGACAAGTCCATGGAATACTCCCACAACCTAAGAGAAAAAATGAATCTACGTAAGTATAGAATTAATCTCGAATCAAGTGATGTGACAATTATCTAGTTTTAACATCAAAGATCTCTCTAAGATTTGAAACACCCCCTTGCTCTTTTGCAGTTCATCCGTCTCAGAGCTCATATTGTCACTTGAACCAATCCTTTGAGTTAAAACGATATATTACTATCATTGTATTTGACTTAGATTTCGGATTTAAGAAAATATAGTTTTAACCAAAAAAAAAAAGTAACATGACAAAGTTTTGTTCAATTTAAAATTTTCAAAAATTAAACCAAACTTACTATTAGGCTAGCCCTTGTCTGTTTTTTCAGACAAAGTTGAGTTGGTTTAATTTTTCTAGCCAATAAAAAAATGACCCTGCTGTAAAATACTTATAAATGAAAATGGGCTTGTTTTTGGACCACCAACCTTTTCAAGCAGATTTGGGCTGAAGTTTTTATTGTCAAAATTAAAAGCACTGCTCCAACCATTGGATCCTGCCTATTTTAGTAGAGAATATAAAGCCTAAACTCCACTTTCTTTGGGTCTGGCTTTTTGTCCCTTGAAGAGAAAGATAGCGGCTCACTGCTGAAGACCTGTGATTCCGAAGTTAAGGTGAATGATGCAGAAGAAACTGCGGGCATTCCGGGATTGTGAAAGGTCAAAGAGAAAGAGGCTGCTGATTATGTTGCTATAACAAGAAAGGGATATAAATTTTTATTTATTTATTAATTTATTTTTTGTTTCTTTCTTAGTATATACGCATGAACTCAATACTATTCTTTGCTAGTAGGGATGGTAATTTAGGTCGACACAACCCAATTCAACCAACACAAATTCGATATGAATACAAATACATTTAACATGAACATGACATAAATTTAAAATTGAATTAAAACTTTCGACACAAACACCATTCGCTTATTCAATGTAATATTTAGTGTTATCGTTCACATCTCTATGTAGGTCGCCATGACCCAGTAGAAGCATAGGCCTTATCAAAGTTGGGTATAAATAAACTCATAAGAATAATAAGCATCGAATATGATAAAGTACTCTATTTATATACATGCCAGAATGTATGCCAATAAGGCAGCACATATCCTAGCTAAATTTGTTTGCGTTGAGTATGATAATATAGCATGGCTGGAAGATGCCCCCACTGCTGTAGCACCCAATATTTGCCATGGAAATGTATTCTCTCACATAATATAAGATTATGTGGGACGGTTTCAGTCTTTGGTAAATAAATCAATGGTTATTTTTGTTGAGAAATATAGTATTACATTGGTTGTATGGGCAACTAATGTGAGACTTATAAGGCCTTAGACACTCCCACCCTTTGAGCTAGCTTTTGGGGTGATGTATCTCAAAGTTCTTAACATGGTCTCAGAGCCTTCGAAATCTCACCACCTCTCACTTTCTTTGTAGTGGAATTTCTACATGTAGGTGGGCTTGTATGTTGTCCACCCTTCAAGTCCAGTGGACTCTCGTGTGAGGGGACGTGTTGAGAAATATAGTCTAACATTGGTTGTATGAGCAACTAATGTGAGGTTTATAAGGCCTTGGGCACTCCCACCCTACGAGCTAGCTTATGGGGTGGTGTATCCCAAGGTTCTTAACATGGTATCAGAGCGTTCGAAATCTCACCGCCTCCCACTTTCTTTGTAGTGGAATTTCCACATGCAGGTGGACTTGTTATGTGTTGTAAATAGTAATTATGTAGTCATTTATTAGTAATTATGTAGTCATTTATTAGTAATTATGTAGTCATTTATTTGTATTTATTTAGTATGTTACTTGTATATTGGGCCAAGCCCATTAGGTCAAAATTAGGTCAAGAAGTCTCTATAAATAGAGACCCCTATGTACAGATTCAAATACGATTCAATAATATTTCAAATACCCTTTTATTTCAAGTTGGTATCAGAGCTCTCGATCCTGAGGGCTCTGCTTCCGCGCCTATTGTCTTTAGAACAAGAACCTTTTATTCTTTTTGTCTCTCGCTGCCATCAGCCGCCACCAGATTTTTTTTTTCCGGGGACCTCTTGGACCGAGAATATCTCTGTTATACTGGATCTCTGTTACTGTTCATCGTCTCCATTATTCTTCATCACAAGACAACATCTGTTCATCACGATTGGACCCTTTCCCGGTGGTTTTTCAACTCCGAACAAACCCCCAGAAAGAACCGCGCTCACCGGACGACGTTGCTCCAGAAATTTCAAACCGGACGGCCACCGCACGCGCCCACACGCGCCGCCCCTTCAACCGCGAGTGAAGCCCACGCGCAGCCAATCTCATCGGCGTGTGGCGGCGCGTGAGACCATTTTTCCGGATCGGACCACCGCGATCTTGATCGTCCCTTCATCCTCTTTCTGGATCTGTGCTCCTGTCTTTGATCGGACATTGTTTGGTATTTATTTGTGATTTTTTGGCTTCTTGGAGTTTTTCTTTGACAATTTTCTGTGCAGTATGGCCTCTTCTCAAAGGAGTTCTTTTTCAAAGTTTTATGATGGTACCTCTTCTAGACCTAAGAGAGATGATCGAAGGTGTTCTTATTGTAAAAGAACAGGTTATATCAAGGATTTATGCTTTCGCCTTTATGGAAAGATCTCTGTCTTAGAAAAGATGGCAAAGTTGCGTGGTCAAGCGCATTTGACTTCCTCTGAAATAACTCCTACACCTAATAAGACCCAACCTGCATTTCGTCCAGATGAGTTGGAACGGCTCCGAACCATTCTTGATTCTATGAGTAAGCCATCTGATACTAGTGCTTTGACTATGACTGGTATGAGCTCCAAAACTTATTCTTTCCTTTCTTCATGTAATGATTTTAAACATTCTTGGGTTGTTGATTCTGGTGCTACTGATCATATGACTTGTTGTGCTGACTCCTTTACCTCTTATCATCCTACCATTGGAACTCATACAATAGCCGTAGCTGATGGCTCTCATACATCAGTTGCGGGTTCTGGTGACATAAACTTACAGCAGTCCTTACATCTTAAGGATGTTCTTCATGTTCCTAAACTCTCCACGAATCTTCTTTCTATTCATAAAATTACAAAAGATTTGAATTGTACTGTAACCTTCTATCCTACCCATTGTGTTTTTCAGGATCTCGCCACGGGGAAGACGATTGGTAGTGCTAAAGATCAAGGTGGGCTGTACTATCTGGTGTCACAATCTCCTGCAAATAAAGTAACAAATCACATCTTGATGTCTCATGGTCAATCAACTGCTGATTCTTTGATTTGGCTTCATCATAAGCGCTTAGGTCATCCTCCATTTAGTTTACTCAAATCTTTATTTCCGTCATTGTTTTTGTCTAAATCTGTTGAGTCTTTTCATTGTGATGTTTGTGAATTTGCTAAGCATCATCGTGTGTCTTTTCCTTCTAGTATTACTAAGAGTGTTGAACCTTTTGATCTTATTCATTCTGATGTTTGGGGTCCCTATAAAGTCCCTCATGGTTCTGGAAATAGATGGTTTGTTTCTTTTATTGATGATTGCACTCGTGTAACTTGGGTGTACTTAATGCGTGAAAAGTCTAAGGTACCACAATTGTTCTTTCAATTTTATAAAATGATTGAGACCCAGTTTGGTAAAAAACTCAAGAGACTAAGAACAGATAATGGTACTGAATATGTTAATCATAGCTTTTCCCAATTTATAAGAAATAACGGTATGATTCATGAACTTACTTGTGTTGACACCCCCCAACAGAATGGGGTTGCTGAAAGAAAAAATCGTCACCTTCTTGAAGTGGCTCGTGCATTAATGTTTCAGACACATGTACCCAAATACTATTGGGGAGATGCTATTCTTACTGCAGCCTTCTTGATCAACCGTTTACCCACTCGGGTACTTAACCATGTAAGTCCTATTCACTCTATGACTTCTTTTTTCCCTTCTATTCCAACTATGATGAGTCTTCCTCCACGAGTGTTTGGGTGTGTTGCTTTTGTTCATGTTCATAAACATCATCGCAGTAAGTTGAACCCTAGGGCTATTAAATGTGTTTTTCTTGGTTATGTTCCTGATAAGAAGGGCTACAAGTTCTATCACCCTAGTAGTAGGAAATTTTTTGTTTCTATGGATGTTACATTTCAGGAATCTGAGTCCTTTTTCCAAGGTCCTCATCTTCAGGGGGAGAATCCTTCACCAGAAATCTCATCACCTCCCTTCTTTGAGTTTGAATCATCAGTGTCTACTCCTTTACTTATGTCAGTGTATCCTCCACCTGGTCCTGTTCCTCCTGTGTCTGTTTCTCCTGTGTCTGTTCCTCCTGTGTCTGATCCTCTTGTGAGTAATCCTCCTGTGACTGATTCTCCTGTGATTGATACATCAACTACCTGAATCTCATATTTCTGATCATGATGTTAATACTTCTGATGACTTACCCATTACTACTGATTCTGATGATTTACCCATTGCTCTTAGAAAAGGAAAAAGAGTTTGTCCCAAGAAATCTTGTCCCTCCTGTCCCTTTTGTACTCAATACCTTATCTCCCAGTTTGTTTCCTCTGCTAATCTTTCTGTGCAGCACAAAAGCTTTGTTTCAGCACTAGACTCTATTGCAATCCCAAAATCAGTACATGAAGCCTTGAAAGATAGGAATTGGGCTCAAGCCATGCAAGAGGAGATGAATGCATTGGAGAAAAATAAAACATGGGAGGTTATTGATAGACCTACTGGAAAGAAAGCAGTAGGGTGCAGATGGGTTTATGCCCTGAAATATAATTCTGATGGAACTCTTGAGAGATACAAAGCTCGATTAGTTGCCAAAGGTTACTCTCAAACCTATGACATTGATTATGAAGAAACATTTGCTCCAGTTGCAAAGATGAATACGGTGAGAGTTTTGTTATCCCTTGCTGCCCATTACAATTGGGATATAAACCAATTTGATGTGAAGAATGCTTTCCTCAATGGTGAGTTAGAAGAAGAAGTCTACATGGAAATTCCGCCTGGTTTTGATTCTGTGAAGGGAGAAAATAAAGTTTGTAAATTAAAAAAGGCCTTGTATGGATTGAAGCAGTCACCTCGTGCCTGGTTTGGAAAGTTTACTAAGGTTATGATGACCTTAGGATATAAACAAAGTCAAGGAGATCACACTCTTTTTTTCAAGCACTCCCAAAATGGGAAGCTTACTGTGTTCCTTGTATATGTTGATGATATTATTATCACAGGTGATGATTTTGTGGAGAGACAGATTCTGCAAACACGGCTTGCCTCTGAGTTTGAAGTCAAAGACCTTGAGAAACTGAGATATTTCCTAGGGATAGAAGTAGCTCATTCGAGCAAAGGAATCTTTATCAGCCAGAGGAAATATGTTCTTGATCTTCTCAAAGAAGCAGGAAAGCTCGGGTGTAAACCCTTTAATACTCCTATTGAGCAGAATCACAAGATGGGCTATGAAGAAGAGAGTCCTCCAGTTGATAAAGGACAATATCAACGGCTAGTTGGGAAATTGATATATTTGGCCCATACTAGACCAGACTTAGCTTATGCTGTTAGTGTTGTCAGTCAGTTTATGTACGATCCAAAGGAGAAACATATGCAGGCAGTAGAGAGAATTCTTCAGTATCTGAAAGGTACTCCTGGTAAAGGGTTGTTATTCCGACGTGATGGCAATCTATCTTTAGAAGTCTACACAGATGCTGATTATGCTGGATCTGTGACTGACCGTCGTTCTACCACTGGTTATTGCATGTTTTTTTGTGGTAACTTGGTGACATGGAGAAGTAAGAAACAAGATGTGGTCGCCAGATCAAGTGCAGAAGCTGAATTTCGAGCTATGGCTCAAGGCATTTGTGAGTTACTGTGGCTGAAAATTGTACTTGATGATCTAAAAATAAAATGTGAGGGACCTATGAAGCTGCTATGTGATAATAAGTCCGCTATTTGTATAGCTCATAATCCAGTTCAACATGATCAGACTAAACATATTGAGGTCGATCGCCATTTCATCAAAGAGAAACTTGATAGCGGGTTGATTACCACTCCATACATTCCCACTGGGCGTCAATTAGCTGATCTATTGACAAAGGGGCTTCCTTCAGATAGATTTCAAGAACTTGCTAGCAAGCTGGGAATGATAAATATTTATTCCTCAGCTTGAGGGGGAGTGTTGTAAATAGTAATTATGTAGTCATTTATTAGTAATTATGTAGTCATTTATTTGTATTTATTTAGTCTGTTACTTGTATATTGGGCCAAGCCCATTAGGTCAAAATTAGTTCAAGAAGTCTCTATAAATAGAGACCCCTATGTACAGATTCAAATACGATTCAATAATATTTCAAATACCCTTTTATTTCAAGTTTATGTTGTCCACCCTTCAAGCCCAGTGGGCTCTCGTGTGAGGGGGCGTGTTGAGAAATATAGTACCACATTAGTTGTATGGACAACTAATGTGGGGTTTATAAGGCCTTGGGCACTCCCACCCTTAGATCCACCCCCCAAGGCCTTATAAACCCCACATTAGTTGCCCATACAACCAATGTGGTACTATATTTATCAACAATTTTTTCTTGCTATCTATTCTAATGTGTTACCTAGGCAGCCAAAATAGTAGATTTTGAAGTGATCCATTCTCATATCTTTTGTCGACCTAAAGCCTAAATAACTTTCTAATATGATCTGTATAAGGGGCTCATTGATTGACAGGATAAGCAAGCGGCAATCTAAGATTTAAATCAAGCATAACTATAGAAAGGTATCCGTCAAAAATACTAATCCTAATACGACAACATGATAAATGGGCTTGGGCCCTTATCAGAGACACTAAAGGTCCATATTCTACTATCACAGGTAAATCCTATAAATAAGAGATAAAATCTAAAGGTACATTATAATCTCTCTTACTGTTATGCTGTCACTGTGCGCACACACACTTATTGGCAAAGCTATGGTTTGTGCGTACTAGTTTATTGGGCTAGACATCTGTGTCTCTTAGACAGAACACAATGTTATTAATTTTTGCGTGAATTATTAAATTATAGTTTATATATATATAAGAACGAGTTAACTTTCCTGTGAAATTAGTAATTCATGATGTTCGGGGTTATGCGTGCGTCTCATGAACCGATATGATTGTGCATCATAAAGTTCATTCTAAGTGACAACAGCTTTCATTTAACAGTTCATTAGATTCACTCACAATCCACTTTCTACACATTTCAACAATTGAACAATTGCATACATTATTTTATGATTTTGTTGTTGGGTTTGCTCTTTTACTAAAGCCCAAATGGGTTATTAGTATGAGAAGAGCCCAAGGAACCTAGAGCCCAATGAGCTAGGGTTTCTTGGAACCCATATAAATAGTACCTCTTAAGTCATCAGCCTCCAAGGTCTTTTTTGTGAGAAAGAGGCAAGCTCTGAATCTAATCAGTGCCCACACACTTCCCCTTCCTCCTCGAGAGATAGTTTGGAAGATCTGCCACAGTCCAGCTTCAAGGAGGTTGTTCGTGCTGCGGCGCTGAGGTGAGCTGTTCGTGAAGAGGAATCCTACAAGGGAAGATTCTACACGAGACCTGCGCACCGAGAGGTAATTGTGAAACAAGGATGATTCGGTAAGCATACCAATGTACTAGGTCCTAAACCGCTTCCGCATAAATCTAAGATTTCCTACAATTGGTATCAGAGCCTTGGCTGTACATTGGTATGTGAATCTAGTTTCACTATTCATGTAATTAGTTTTGCTTCTTGAAATGTGGCACCTAGGGTTCTAGGATTATGGTATGAATCTAGTATGTGTATTTTATAATTCATTTTCATAAAAGTTTAAATTTTAATCGGTAAAAATGCTTTAATCCATGGTTAGGATCTCTCGTGTATTTCTCGATTTGTAACAAGGAGGCTAATCCCATATGATTAGGTTTCCTCCTTGCTGTTTTTGTTTATTTTTGGAATTTCTGTGTATTTTTCAAATATTTTGTAAAAGTTCAAGATCGAGAAACCGCGAGTAAGATGCGCAGTCAGAACTGTCGGAGACTTTTCGAGGTCTTCCCGATCTCGGAATGAGGCGATCTATATATGGTTGGAAAGAGGACGGAAAGACGAACGCAACGGTGGGTGGCATACCGCCATCTGAGTTTACACGCGCCTCCACAAGATTCTGAGAGTGGCCGCCACTCTCCGGCAAAGAATGGGAGAGTGAAGGAGCGTCCGGCCACCTTTTTGGGTGATTCCGGCGGCGGTGCACTCGTCTCTACGTGGCGGTCCTTCCCCTGGAGTTTCAGCTTGATTTGACTTCGGGTGACGGCGCGGCAGACCTGACGGCTAGGGTTTCTCTTTCGCGTCCTAGGGTTTCTCGCCAAAGGATTGGGTCTTTGGGCTTTTGGGCCCATGAAACCCTAAAGGGGCTTGAGACAGATACTATGGGCTAGGCGAAAGTCGAATTCCAAAGTTGTATTATTTTATTTTATTTTATTTTATTTTCTTTAAAATAGGAAGGCCATGGATTAAAGTAATTAGATTTTATTATTTAATGCTTTTATTGATTGGTATAAATTATATGATTGATAACATGCTTTATTGCGATAACATGCCATATAGAATAGGTGGTGCCATATTGTTGCATAACTTGTATGATTGCATGAGCATAATAGCTATTATGTCTTCAGCGACTAGTATGATAGTTATTATGGGATTATTTTGATTTTAAATCATCCTAAGAAATTAATTAATAATTATTATGATTTTTATTAAAAATCTAGATTAATAATTGAATTAATTAATTTTGGATAATTAACATCAAGACAAATAATCGTTATGGAAATTATTTTGATTTCAAATTATCCTCATAAATGATAATTATTATGATTGTTGCAATCTAGATTAATAATTAAATCAGCTATTTGGATGATTTAAATCTAGAAAAATAATTAGAGAAAATTTCCTAAGAGAATTCTTTTATTTTGCGAGTAATTTGTGGGTTTTCTGAAATGGTCATGGAATAACACACGCTGCATACAACATTCATGTATCATGATTGTTTGGAGCACCCGCTGACGTAAAGTGACCGGATTTTAGGACCTTAATGCTTTCAAAATTATGTTAAGCTTAGTGCACGTTTATCGGTGCTCTTACTTATATAGTTTTTAAAATCAAACAAAGGATACTCTCAATTAAATAATTCTTGGAAATTAGAAAATGTTGCTTATGATCGAATAAGCATGATTGGATTTTATTAGATTGGACTTAAATATCTATGGGAGGAGATTTAAATTAAGAAATTAATTTAACCTCCAGGCGCATTGTGGGCCTATCAATAAAATAATCATGTGAGGCCCCAACGGATAAGCATGATTGGA